>NW_020955457.1:860637-971594 GCF_003031625.1 Empidonax traillii | reverse complement strand
CTACAGGCTGGGCACAGAGTGGCTGGAGAGCAGCCAGGCAGAAAGGGACCTGGGGGTGCTGATCGACAGGAGGCTGAACATGAGCCAGCAGTGTGCCCAGGTGGCCAAGAAGGCCAATGGCATCCTGGCCTGCATCAAGAACAGTGTGGCCAGCAGGAGCAGGGAAGTGATCCTTCCCCTGTACTCTGCATTGGTGAGGCCACACCTTGAGTATTGTGTTCAGCTCTGGGTCCCTCAGTTCAGGAAAGATATTATTGAGGTGCTGGAGCGGGTCCAGAGAAGAGCAACGAGGCTGGTGAAGGGACTTGAGCACAAATCCTATGAGGAGAGGCTGAGGGAGCTGGGGTTGTTTAGTCTGGAGAAGAGGAGGCTCAAGGGTGACCTCATCACTCTCTACAGCTACCTGAAAGGAGGTTGTAGCCAGGTGGAGGTCGGTCTCTTCTCCCAGGCAATCAGCAGCAGGACAAGAGGGCACAGGCTTAAGCTGTGCCAGGGGAGGTTTAAGTTGGATATTAGAAAGAAGTTCTTTACACAGAGAGTGATCAGGCACTGGAATGGCCTGTCCAGGGAGGTGGTGGATTCACCATCATTGAGGGTTTTTCAAATGAGGCTGAATGTGGCACTGAGCGCCATGATTTAGTAATCACAGTGGGGTTGGATCAAGGGTTGCACTTGATGGTCTTGGAGGTCTCTTCCAACCCAGTTAATTCTATGATTCTATGATTCTATGATTCTATGATCTGGGTGGAAAGTGTGAAAAACACAGGTGTCTGTGTGCCTTGAAAACCTGTCCTTAAGAGCTGAAAAAAACCACAGTAACCAACTTTCTTAGAGGAATAAAACATTAATTAGAACTTGGTAGTTTTTGCTCTCCAGCTATAGTAAAAAACCACAAAACCCCAAAGCAGTTTAGATAATTTTGTAATTGCACATAACTTTGCAACAAATTCTTCAAATCTTCCATTTTTTACAATTTGAATGAATTTGATTCATAAAACATTAAGGGAAGAGTGGTATTCTCTTTCAGTAAGGAATATAGTTGTTGGAGCACTCACTAAGAGTAGAAAGACCCAGCTTCCCAGGCAGTATGGGGATGGCCCTGAATGTGCCGAAGGAACTGTGGTATTTGGGGGAAGGTTTATGACAGTTCCTTTCACTGAAGCTATTCACTCTCAAAAAAGTCCTCATGTGTTTTTGGGCAGGAGAGGAAGGAGGTGAACACCTTCCTGGAAACATTCAGGGAGCTGCTTGGATGTACTCCCTCTCAAAGGGATGGATATGCATAGCCTGGGCAACGAGGAACCTATGCAGAGGCACAGGGGTCTATGAAGGCTGCCAGGCTACTTGAATGACAGAAAGACAGTGTAATACTTTCCAGAAGGATCCACAGTTGAGGAAGAGATTTGCAGGACAGGTTTACCTCTGAAAGTTTCACACCATTGGGAGGTACAGACTTTTGGTCCAAAAGAGCAGATCAAGCCCAGGACAATGTAAACTCTCCAAACTGCCTTTGATAGAGATACGAGGAGCATCTGCAGCATCTGCTTCAATCTACTAATTTCCATTAACCAATAATGCAGACATACTCATATAGACAGATCTTCTGTATGGGAGATCACCTTAATCAAGGAAGTTAAGTGCAAACTATCCAGACTGTATTACGATATGGTGATCAGGGTGCTCTGGTAAGAGGAGCAGGTTTGAGCCACTGAGTCTCACTTTCCTCCAGCAGCATATAAGGCAAGGCAGCTCTATAGCTACCTTTGTGCAAGCAGTGCTGTAATGCTCCTTTGTCACATTTCCTTTTTTTCAGGCTGAGGTATTTTTGTTTCTTTCTTTCTTTCAGCAAGAGAAACCTTAAAATGTTTCCATTTTTTTCAGATTATGAGATCCAAAAGAGGCTGTTTTGGTTGATTTGATGTGGCTGCTGGGTCAAACAAGAATGGGATGACACTACCCTATTCTAAGGGTCATGTCTTTTTCAGCTAGGACTTAATATCCTGAATTACTTAAGTATTTATTAGACACGTAATCAGACAACTGAAAGAATCCTTGTAGCTACTGTTACTTTGTATAAACGTTTGATGTTTACATAGCTTAAATCACTATTATCTGAATAATTTAATCAAACTTTTAGCCCATTACCATAAGAGTGCTCCCTTTGATTTTGGAAGAGCAAGAATTTCACTCAAGACACGGAGGTTTTCCAAACCATTAAGGTATAATTTTCATTCATAACAAGGTCATTTGAATGTTTTTAAATGTTTCTATCAGTATTTAATTTTGAGTTCCATTAATACAAACATCTGCATATGCCAGGACAAATTAGAGAAGATTTTCCAATTTTATAAAGGATTCACTATTATTATTACATAAACCATAAATAAGAGGAGATGATGTGGTCAAAATAACACATAATTGAAGTAGTGTCTTACCGAAGTTACTGGTTTGATACATATTCCTTCCTGTTAAACTTCTAATTAGAGTAAACCAGACTGCATGTTGTACAAATCTTAGATTTCTCTTTTCTGTTGTGTTCATTTAACAGCTTTGTTAGTGCTTTGAAGTTTGAAGCAGTTCTGCAGTTATTTTGTCATCCTATATATGGGAGAAAAAACTGTGTTTAGTTTATGGAAGTAGTGTAGTGCCTTCTCCTGGACCTCATATTAGTCTTCCTCACAAGAGTAGCCCTTTATACTAAATAAGTTTGAGCTGATCAGTCTCCAGGCTTGTTCTGAATTGACCTGCCAGAAGTATCTGTCGCTCTCGTCACTTGATGACTTTAATGGGATTCTCAGTACTTGGGTCTGATCTCCAGATTAGTCCATTTGATTAAAGATAATTAGCACTTGAACATTTCTGTTTAAAATTCCAATCAGCTGGGATATTTTGCATGCCGGCCATGACTGCAGCAACCTGTGTACTTCACTCTTTTTTCCACAGATATGTGGCACAAAACAAAAGAGCTCAGCTTGTCTGGAAATTTACTGCTGGGTAGTTTCTCTTGCAGGAAAATGATCTTTCTGTAAAGTAGCTGAAAGCTCTTTACTTCGCTTGCTCAACAAAAACATTAAAGGAAGGAAATGTACTTGATACCAGTCACTGTGGACTTACGGAAACCAGGTTTTGTCAAACCTGCTTGATTTAATTTCTTCAGGAGACTACAAGTTTGGTCAATAAATGTAACTGTGTAAATGTGATAGTCATTGTAAGCTATTTGCCTTGGTGCCGTATACATTCCAATAACAGTGAATTAGAGTGGGGCCAGCAAAGTGTATTACACATATATTAAGATCCATCTAATGGACAGATCTTTAATGTAATCATCAATCATTTCATGGACTTCATTACAGCAAGGTTCTCCTGGGAGTGAGATTAAACCTGAGTCTTCCCAAAATTATTTGTTGTGATCAGAGAATTACACTTACAATTTACAAAATATAAAATTTTGCGGAGCCTAAAAAATGTCAGAAGGAAGATTAGAAAAGCTCTCAAAGCAATCTAGATTTCCTTGTAAAATGAAGCCAGTTAGAAGTGTAATTTTGTACTATTTAAGGCAAAATTATGTCTAGAAGCAATATGTGAAGGTCAGTATTACAGAGTGGAAACTGTGTTTTGGAAATCAGAGACCTCAGGGTAATAGTGGATAAGCAATTTAGTATAAGTTCCCTGAATGATGCAAAAAGCCTGTCAGCAACCCTAATGTGACTTCAACACATTCTATATTTCCTCTTCACTTGCTCTTATACCAGCTTTCTCTGAGTTCTGGCCTTTACACTTTGGCAGAATAAATATACAACAACTCTAAAAAAAAATATGGGGGATGAGCAATTATGTCACCGCTGATAGTCTGGGGCTAACCAGCTCTCCCATCCTAAACCATGTGGGACATACAGTAGTTTACTTAAAACAGACTGGTGATTTATGACAGGTCCACATTACACTGAAATTATGGACAAATTTGCTATAGGAATCCATTTCCATAAATGCTACAACAACCTTGAAATGAGCACTCAAAGCCAATCATTTTTAATTGCTCAAGCCACAAGGCATAATCACATAATTCCCTCTGATTACCAAAGCACATTAGACTATTAATATCTATGTATTGCAATCTGAATAGATTAGCCTTTAGGACAAATTAATATCAAATTTCATATAATACTAACTAATAAATTAGTCAAGCAGAAAGTTCAAATTCTAATTACCAGATAGTCATTAGATACGTCCAGCTACTAATACATCAGGCAGTGCTGGAGGGAGGGAGGGACAATGTGCTGTGATTAACTTGCAGAGGAAATGCAGCAGAGAAATCAATACACTCCCACTATCTTACAGCATTTCAGCTTCTAAGTCACACTGAGAAGTCAAACACATCCACAAGCCCAAAACAAAGGAAAGCACTCTTGTATTAAGAAAAAATATATACAGATGGCAAGAGCAAATCATCACCCAGAGTTTCTGCAGTACCAGTGTAAGAACCATTTCATCAGATGTTTTAAATATCATAGCATAATGAATTTAAGGGTAACAGCTAAGCAGACAAAGTAGTATGCCCTTAAAGTGGTCCTCTCCCTGTGGTAGTGTATGGCTGTGTATGTATATATGTGTATATATGTATGCATATGTGTAATGCATGACTGTGAAGATATATCTTGAAAAGGACTGTTTTGGGTAATGAATTTTACTATAAATGAAAGAACACAAGAGTATGCCACACCATTATACCCGTCCCTCCAACCCCCAAAATCACGTGTCACTGACACACCTACGAGCATTAGCAAACTTAGAAAACCACCCTCACAGTGTACAGGAGAGAAAGGTCGTGCTTACAACACTTCTGCTTTGCCTCGTGGATTCAAAGCATGCCCCTAAGCAAGCATGAGTCACTTCAAAGAGGTAGAAAAAGTTTAAAATTAGGTTTTATCTTCATTCACCCTGCATCACTGATGCAAATAACGTTTGCTTCTTCTGCATTCTATACATAGACTAAGATGTGGCAAAACAAATTTACAAAGAAAGCTTCTGTTGGTACTCCTTAAATGCAAGGTTGCTCAGACACAAAGCAAAGAGGTAACTAAGACACAAAAAAGTGCTGCTTTGTTATCCCCACACTGTTTCCCCACACTCATCAAGAGTGGTTTCAGAGCAATTTTTTTTTATGATTGGTCTGCTCCTGTTGATCAGCTAATCAAAGTCGTTGAGAGTCCCCCCTTATTTCTTCTTGTCCAAGGAAACTGGCAAATGCATCTAACTCACTGCTGAAAATTTCATCAAAGATTCAGCTTTACTCGTCCTGATTATGAGCAATCAACACTTAACAATGACGGCTGTCTGAAGTTCAACTTAAGCATTCCTGGGATTTGCATATTGTACCATTTTAGGTTTCAACACAGCAGCAAATTTAGTAGGCTGATCCTGCTCTTCATGCCTTCATAGGGCTACCTCTGTCTCAGAAGGAAGAAAAAAGAGATGGACTATCTGATTGATGCCAATATACTGAAGATAGGATATGGTGTGATTGGGCAATTTGTTGTTCTTGCACCCAAAATAAGAAGACAAAGATGGTGCTTGTTGCAAAACATTTATATTTTCACCATTAACAGCTTTTCTTGAGCTCAGGATCCATAGCATATTGCTCCCACCTTTGCACCCTTCAGAAAACACTTGATCCCATCCTGAAAATGTTTAAGAGCCACTGTGCCCCATCTTAGTCTCTACATTGCTCCCATTTCTACCGTTGAATAAATACACTTGTTTGTTGAAACATAATACTAAATCCAGTACATAAGGAACCACAGTCCAGCAGGCAGAAGGGAGGGTTAACCTGTGGGTGTGTTATTTCTTTCATTTAAGTCCACTGCCAGAGAAATTCTAGGAAGTTCACTTTAATGGATGAATAAGAGATGGTTTCAGTTATCAGTTCCCGCAGGCACTGATATTTCGAATATAAACAGGCATTACAGAGATACTTCAAGCCTCAATTCTACCTCCCCTATTTACATTAAAAATCACAACAGAAGCCTGAAAATTTTTGAAATCTATAGCAAATCAAAGTATCAATTTGTCTGTGATACCAAATCAGGATTTTCTTTGATAAAACCACTGTCCAAGATATGGCAGTCTTTTTTTTCCAACCACCAGGCTATGTAGGTGTCCTCAGGGGTCACAAGCTGGGCAAAACTAAGATGGGGACTATCAAATAGACAGCTATAAGATCTATATTCTAATATTCCTCTGTAGTTCTTCCTAAATTTAATATTATGCTGTTAGCATGTAGTCAACAGCAAGTAAATTCTTTCTTCATTTTTAATTTCTGTCTGTCTTGAATTAAAGGTTACTGCATTAGGATTGGTAAAACAAAGTATTTCATTTTTATTCTCCTTAAAACAGAAAAAAAATAGCAATGTCCAACATCAAAGAATAAGCCAAATTATCTGAAAAATAGAGAGAGTTCAGCTGCTGATTTGGAGAGTGAAAATAAGGTGTTAGTGTGTTAAAGCTGTCTTCCAGCAACAGGTTTTAGTCAGAAAACCCTTGAAATCTGGCCAGCCAGGGGAAAATACACTTCAATTTTTGCCTGTAAAGTCCTTATGCATACAAGAAGCTGGGCAGAAAGAGCTGATAGTCAATGTCTCTGTGAAAAAATGTGGAAAAATACAACAGAAAGCATTGAAAAGGCAATAAAGGTTAGAGCATTCTAATCCTTTGTCTTAATTCCTTCAATTTGAAAAGAGCTTTTTACCATTTGACATAATCCTCTGACTAACAATAAACCTGCTGTTTCTGACAAATCAATAGAGACATCATGTTTGAGTAAAATATAAAAGAATTTTCTCACCATTCTAATGTCTTTTTTTTTCTCTGTCTCAAAGCTCTTTAATATTCAGTCCAGAAGACAGCTACCAAAAAACAGACAGTAATGATGATGATTTTATTAATTTTGACTTGCAAAGAAATCTCAAATGGGACTAACAAGTAATTTCTTCTTCTTCGGCAAAGTCTTATACCAAATCAGCTGTCAAAAAAAAAAAAAAAAAAAAAAAAAAAAAAAAAAAAAAAAAATCTGTGGTGTCACATCTCATACATTTTGTATTAATTATGTTGTTATAAACAACTTTAGTACCACATACATATCTTCTTTATTTGTAGATTATGCGGACCTTTATGTACTATTACATGGACTTTCTAACCAATTTAAATCAATTTAGCTTCTACAATTGTCACCAGAGTAGAAAAACATATAGATTATGTTTTCTTCTAAATTAACCTCCTGGTTTACGACTTGCAATTCATTCTGCACTTTTTTCAATTGCTCAGTTTTGACAAACAGAAATTGTGTTCATAGTGCTGCAGAGATGAGAATGATTTGCATTAAACTAGGTTTATTGCTCACAGACAAATGCACATGCAGACATTTGAAGAAGACAATTTTTTTAAGCAAAAACTGCACAACATAAATATGTCTGTTATATATTTACAGAAGATATTGTCCAGTAGGACTTACAGTAGCATTAGTATTTCATCAGGCTTCTTCCAGACTGGCATACTGTATTATTCATTGGAACATTCACCACCAGAGTAAATGTTATGTGGTGTGAGATGATTCCAGTGTGTGGATCATTGTCATTGTCAGGGTGCTCAGCAAAGATAAAATAGTGTGTCTTTCTAAAACTCTCCCTGTTTGGAGCCAAACTCCAACAGGATGGCAAAACATATTTTCTGGCTATTTCTCCCATTTCTTGTCTTCACTTCAGGGACTGTTTGGAACAGAAGACCTACAATAGGGAAGACTTTTTACAGTGCTCTCCCTTCTTGTGATTTTGCTCTCTCAGGCTTTATATAATACATATTCATACAGCTTCCACTTTGTCACTAAAAGTTACTTCCTTGAAAATTCTATTTCTATACTGATAATGATCATGGGAAAAAAAAAATAAGCAAACCTAGAACTTCCAATAGACGTGTCTGAATGAAGTCTCAGAACAGCTAGAGAAGCTCAACCTACCAATTCTCTCAGTGGCTTTGGTCTCAGCTTAGTAGGAATGTTGGCTCTTTCTCAGCAAATTTGCACAGTATACCAACAGTTTTGTGTGCTTACCTGAGTGACAAAATAGCATCCTGCTATTTATACAGATACACTCAGCCGGCACACGTCAGTGATTTTACCTTATCAATAACCACAAACAGAAGTTAAAACAATAGTCTCCAAATTAGTTTTGTAACACATCTGAAAGTTTAATTACAGCTACAACTTGACATGTAAATACATAGTCTTTAGTAGTTTATTTCTGGGTATGAACAATGCATTTTACTTGCTACATTTTTAACACAACTGCTTTAGAAGTTTTGTAGCTTTTGCAATTAATTAATTCCTCCTTAAGAACAGTAATATCAACAGTTTCTGTTACAGGATTAAGAAAGACCAGCAAGTAAAAGATAATATATTTTTATTCGGAGGGGGAAAAATTACACCCATGTACACATTGCTCATTCATAGTCTTTATTAATTTAAGGCCTTCTGGGACATTTAATGGACCGTGTGGATATTTTTTCTTCACTCCTGCTTCTACTTCCTAGGAGCCATTTGTAGCTCAGCAGACAGACAGGCATCTTTCTTTCAAGGTGATGTAGATGAAAACATTACAGCTTCTCTAAAACAGCAAACCTGAGGTCAAGAAATAGTTCCATATTGTAACTTTTTCCTTCTAGTCTTTCCTTCCAAAGCTACACACTCTCATGTTACCTAACAATTTTCCCATTGATTTTCTCTATTTCTTTAAAAAAATTAGTATTCTAAGGTGTTGTCAGACCACAGCTTACTGTCCTAAAGAACCAGTCTGCCCATTTACACGTTTGACTCCTTACACAAAGCCCTAACTGAAAAATATACTGAAGCAAATTCAGTCTGGAAATGATTGGAAAAAACACTTCATAAGACACAGACACCACAATGCTTACTGTTAAATCTCTGAGTAAAAATGCACTTGACAGTAAAAGCTTTGCCTTGCTCAAGAGCAGCTGAAGAGCACCTCTCTTCATAGATTTCTTTTTTATCTTCAGATAAACCTCTGTGCCTTAAGACTTTCCTGCACACCTCTTCACTATGCTGAATGGCAAAGCCCTGGGGGCAGTTACATCTGCCTCATGCCTCAGAAAACAGGGCAATTAATCTCTTTTATATAAGCTGAGGAATGACTTTCCTGCCAAATAAGGTCCAGATTAATGGTGGCTCCTAATTTAGTTACATTTGGAAAATAAAGTATTAATAGTTCTAATCAGCAGGCAATATTATTCAAGTAAAGGATTTTGAAAAAAAAAAACTTTCTACAACCCACAGAGGTGGGAAATTTTTCTCTCTAAAACAATACAGAAAACAAATATCCTATGGCCAGGTATTTAACTAATGGGTATAGGTTTTTTCCATGGGAATCTATATTTATAGACATCAGAACTTAAACAGAAATGGAGAGTGGAAAATACAAAATATTTAAGAAGGTTAATCTTTTTTCAGATACGTGTCTTGAATGGCAAAATCATAATTTCTATATATTATTTTACTTCACTGCAAAATGGAATATAGTCTTTATTAGTTCAAGGTTTAGTCTAGCAAATGAATTAATTATATTTATACCTAAATAGAGTAAGTCAGGGATCCCATGTACCTGTATGAATTGTAATCATGCAGACACTCTCACTCATGCTTTCTCTGTTGTCTTCTGATGACATATGACTTTAAAACCACCAGGTATTTTTAATTAGTTTTCATTTCATCGGATTGACAGTTTGAAATAGAAGTGCGTTTTCCATTTGGTTTCTCAATTACTGTGCCATTTTATGCCTTCAGCAACACTAAACTTTAAATTGCATCTTTTCTAAAAAAGATCCAACAATAACAAAAAGGCTGAAAATCCTACTAAATCACATGACACAACAGCTACAGGAGCGTGTAGTGTTAAAAAGTAAGTCACCAATAACAAAGGATTTTTTGGCTATCAGTTTTCTATCTTTTATCTGTTTTATTCTTTCAGTAACAAAGGAAAGTAAATCATGAATCCTGCCTCAGTCTTTCTAAGATATTATGAAAATTAAATGCAATCCAGTGCAACAGCTGAATGTGTATGGCTGCTTTTTTCTTTGAAGGCACTGATGCTAAGGCAAGTTCCACCTGAGCATAATAAAACTTTCCTGTCAGAAGCTGAAAGACCAATTTGGGAGGATCTTTGAGGGGTTTGTCCATCTTTTTAAAGCATTTCATTGGTTCTTCTTTATCACTTCAGGGAACAATTCCAGCCTCGCTGTTCCTACACATTTTCCTTTACATCTCCTCCCTAGCATGCCTCACAGAGGGAGGATCTTAGAGATGGGTCTCGACTTTCACACAAAAGAAATTCCAAGTGTACTCCTTGAAGGGAGAGAGAGGCACCCTAAAACTCAAGCTGGCAAAACCCCAGTGATGCTCTATTGGGGATCCATTCTCAGGATTTTTGATGTCTTCAGCCTTTTAAATTCTGGGGTGCATTCTGCAAGGTGTACTCTTTATAAAATAAGTCTTAGTGGAGCTGCACTTCTGAGTAATTTACTTTCCTCCCCTGGCTCCTCACTTCTCAGAGAAATTATACCAACAATACAGATGTACCCACCAACCTGCAGCTGTGAGGGGTCTCGGTCCAGTTCATCATTCCATCTGGCAGCAACTTTTTTGAAGACTAAACCTTGACAGCGTAGGATTTTTTCCAATTGTGCTTGCCTGGTACAGGCTTGATTTAAATGATCATTGCTGTTTTTTCTTCTGGCTTATGAGGGTCAAATTCATTCACTGAAAATGGAACAAATTAAGAAACAAGCTTTTTCTTTAAAATAGTTCTCTTTGGGACCAATGTCAGGCAAATCAAGTGTAGCAGAAGAAAAATTAAGTCCATTTACTTAAATCTTTTGTTATATATGAATGAATATTGCAAATGTGACACTTCCTTGAGATCATCATCTTTCTAGACATCCAAGAGCTAGAAAAGCTGCAAATATAATTTGTGATATTGCATGGTATTTCACAAGAGTTGTTCTAGGTATGAAAGTCTCAGTTCAGCTAAGGAAAATTAGATTCCCCAGTGTTTAATGGGATAAGAATTGCTGTTGAATGAAGAAAGATATTAATTGCTTCTTCAGAAAGTTCAGAAAAACTATTATTAGCTCTCTAAGATTCCTTTTAATTTCAAAGGATGACTTCAGACAGTACATCTTCAGAACTGCCCTTCTATGAAGGACAAATTTTTATGAGAAACTGTGATATATTAGAGTTGCACTTTCTAGAAACACGTGGGAGTTATATGATCTCTAAGTAGTACAGAATAACTACTTGCTAAAAGATAAATTTGGGGACGTGGTAAACTGGAGAGGAATTATTCTATACCCTGTATAATACGGTCATCAATGATTTCTAGCTGTACAACACAGTTTATAGCATTATCTTGCAGAAAACTAACAACTGAGTTTCACAGATGCATGGTAGTACTTATTCATTTCCCGGCAACTTTATTTTAAACTTGGTTATTTCATTGTATGTTTCATGTTTAAGCCCCTCGTTTACTCACAGTTATTTGTTCTCACAAAATAAAACAAAACAAAACAAAAAAAACCAAACAAAAACCCAACCAAACAAACAAAAAAACCACCTCTGTGTTATAATAATTTGTATTATAACATGTCAGAGCTTGGCCAGTAGAGTGGAGTGGCTACTGGCTGTACTAGGATGGTCATCTCACAAGCTAATCTTGTTTTATGACCCAGCAAGGGTCTGTTTAAATCATATTTTTGTGCCCTCAAACCTTTACTTCATATGGGATATGAAATTTTGGCTCAATTTTGCAGCTTGGCAGCACATGCAAAGCAGAGTTTGTGGAAAAGACAGAAAGTGCATTTCCACAATCTTCCTTCTTTTTAAGATCACTTAGCCAAGCCATGGCATTTCACTAATTGTCATAGAGTGAAGCAAGAAAATATCAGAGCAGTGTATTACTTCAGAAGGGCCACTGCCATGGTTCTCTCTCCAGAAGGCTGGGGGCAGGTGGTGAGGTGTGGCTGGTGTTTGCCATTTTTCTCAGAGATAATTTAGTCCAGCTTGGGGGTTTGCTTGTCTGCCTGCTCTTTGAAAAGAAATGCCCTCCCAGTTATGGCTACAGCTTGACTATATTATTTGCAGGCAGAACTCCTTCAGGTTTCATCTTTGCTGTTTGCTGGGCAAAGTGAGGGGCAAAATGATGAAAGAGGTGACTAGAGGACACAAAGATACTGAGCTTGTCACTTCAGGGCAGAAGCTCAAGCTCCTGATGTAAAGCTGGAATTGATACAGGGACTACTCTGCATTAGCCATCCAGTCGTAGTTATTGCACCAGCAGTACAATAGGGGGAGAAAGCAGTTTTCCCAGGTGCCAAATATTTTCACTGGATTTGTCACAATTGTCCCTATTCAAGGAAAAATTTCCTAACCAGTCTCAGTGTTTAATTGTTAGGATGTCACTGACAGTTCCTTTCTTCTGTCCCAGTTGCCTCTTTCTTATTTCATCAATTCACCCACTGACTGCAATATACAGTGTGTTATCTGGTGTCACAAAACTGGCATCTTTTGTTTCTTCCTTTGGAGGAATGTTTTACTGTTTGATGCTTATGGAAACTTACAGTGTAGACTAGGGATGTTTGGTGATTGGTGATTGACAGAAACAAAGGACTCTTGAAAGAAAGATTCTTGGTAGATTCTTGGTAGAATCAAAACCAGTTTTAACTCTTCCTTAGTCTTTCACCTCTCTTATTTCTGTTTTGCTCTCCTCCAAACAAAGCAGAATTTCCAGTGACTTATTTTGTTTTAAGATACTATTTGCCTTCGATCCAGCAAAACACAAAAGCTCTGCTCCTCATTCCTGCCCTGTGCCCCCAAGATAAGTGCAATGCATTCAACACACACAAAATAAAAAGTGTCAATCTGCAAGACCTAACTGCAACTCACTTTAAATGCATAATTTTATCTTGCTTGCCATAGTGAAGACCTGTCTTACTTTGATTTCTGAACTTCAGCTTCAAAAAGCTCCTTCAACTCCTGAATGTGGTCTTTTAATATCCAAGCTGCAGACTAACTCTCAGCTAAAGAGCTTAGGAAGGCTCAATATGAATGAGATTTCTAATAAACTCAGCTACAGAGATAGGTTGCAAGTTTTTAAAGCATATGAAGTTTTGTGGGTTTAGATAAGAGATATTCCAGGAGCTGAAAAAACTTCCCTCCTAACAAACGGCAAGGGACAGCCAGAGCACAGCAATTCTGTTTTGTGACAAACTGGGAGTTTGGAATTCATGTTTGTCCTTCACTGGAGCAAAAATGAAACGGCTCCTATATTTTCACAAAGAAGATTTGTGCTAATCCCAAAAGCTCTTTTTTAAATATAAATTCTTCCCTTTCTCTTTTCTTCTCTCCAGAAACAACCAGAGAGAATGCCCTGAACCACAGAAAACAGAAAGCACTGCCTAAATCTTTAAGCCCCTCAGCTATACAGTGTGTCCACACACAGGTATTCACAAAAACACATGCCTTAGTGTCAGCAAAAGGAAGCAGCAGCAGCAGCCTTTTCCAGCTCAAGCCAATTCTCCCACCTTGCCCCGTACAGCGAGGCATCACACACTGGTTGCTTTCTGAAGATGAGCCAGTAAATCACAGAATCACTGAATACCCTGAGTTGGAAGGGACCCTCAGGGATCATCAAAGTCCTGCTCCTGGCCCAGCACAGGACACTCCAAGAGTCACACTATGCGCCTGAGAACATTGTTCAAACGCTACTGTCAGGTTTGGTGCTGTGACCATTTCCCTGGAGAGTCCGTTCCAGTGCCCATCCACCCTCTGGGTGAAAAGCTTTTCCCTAATATCTGACCTAAACCTCCCCAACACAGCTTCATGCCATTTCCTTGCATCCTGCCACTGGTCACCACAGAAAAGAGTGGGGCTACTGAGAGCAAATTCGTGTCTCTAAACATCGGAACAGCTATAGAGCTGTTAGAAAATTCCCAATACTGGGGATTATTTGTCTCTCTCATGTACTTTGCATGGCCAGGAGCATGCAGGGGATGGAGAAGCAAAACCAAGCAGCCACACGTGTTCCTCCAGCTGACACAGAGCAATTGGATTTGGGACCGCGAGCACTCGGTGCTTCAGCCAAACACTCTGTGCTGAGCAGCAGCATAAGCTTCAGGACATCAGAGTTCAGGTACATCCTGTCACATGAAACAGGCCAACTGCAATGCTTTCTTAGCAATTTTAAAAGTGTCTCACTTGTTTTCTGTCTTTTGGGCTTTATTTCCTCATTTATTTGTTTGCCTATGCTAGGATTTCTATTTTTTTCCACCCTGATATTTAACATGACCACTCATTTGGCTCTGTGACTGACAGCACCAGCATTAAAAAGGAGAGAAGAAACCAGCTCTGGAAAGGATTAAACAGCATGAAGCTCATAAAAACTGCTTTTTTAATGAACCCCTCTTCACTCAAGAGCTCCCTGCTGCTGCTGACACCAGTACAGGGAACAAATGGGTCTGACAATGGGGAGAAAATTTAGGACGGGGAGCAGGGAGAGGGGACATTTGTGCAACCAAAGCCTTTGTGAGAGCAGAGAGACCATACACTGCACAGATTTGGAGGGGCAGCCAGCAAAGTCATGTGGAGACTCGCTTTCACTTGCCCAGTTTTGCAGCTGTTTGAGTCACAAAACTGGCCCACACAACATCCACACAGAACACCTTTCTACTCCCACAACCACTGGGCTTCTAAAATAAAAATTATTTTCAAAAGTTTAACACCTACCCTTTAAAAAACTAGATTTCTATTTTGGTTGAGCAATATTCAGCCTCCCTGAAAATCAGGACTACGGGGTCTTTGTCCTTATTTTGTAATGGGTTCATTGTGCATATTTTTACGTTGCTATTCTGAGGTAGCTTTAAAAGGCAGTATTTCACATAAAATGGTGGAGACCACTGTTAAATTCAGGGAACAGCTGGATTTTGTTAAATTGTCTTTTATACGGCTATTGTGCCATTTTTTCCACCCAGGTCTTCTCAAAACCACTGAATTAAATCATATAAAAACTTAATGTAATGCTCAGTCTAATCCAGTCTAACTCAGCAGATAAAATAAGAACTATGATGTTGTTTGCTTGGAACAGACTGTGTGTTCAAGGAGAGAGGGAACAGGTTAGAAAAATAATACAAATAACAAGTCATAATTTTGCAAGCAATAAAGTTTTAATTCACTGTCTTAAATTATGCTGCAAAACAGGGAAAGAGCAGGTAGGAGATGAAGATCTCTGTTTGATGACTCTATGCCTCTGCAGATCCTGGAGGAGCAGGATCCCTCACCCAGAAACAGTCCTGGAAACATCCAGAAGTAAAGTGACATCTCCATCAGGGTTTCTGAAACTACATAGGAAGATTTCCTTATAAAAGAAGACCTGTAACTGGAACAGCGGGTAGAAGATCCCAAGATACAGTCCAAAACCAGGTTAATCAGCAGGGAGAGGAAAGGATTGCTGCCTCCCAGAAGGTGGGGTCAGCTCTGAAAATATGGTAGACAGCCGACATCCAGCCTGGGTGCCTCTCTTGGAGGGAAACTGGGACTGTGCAACCTCTGGAGTTTTGCATTTAGCTGGTAGCCTTCTTCAAACAGGGATTTTCTTGCCAAGGGGGAGTAAATTGGTGCTGAACATCTTTCTTAAAGAAAATGTAGTCATTCAGACTACTATATATATTGTAACTATATATAGTAAATATATATATATATACCAACAATTGTTCTGTATCTGATAAATTTTATGATAGCACATGTAATCTAGAGATTGGAACCCTTTTTTTGGATGAATGGTAAATTCACTGAAAAAATCATTGTTTCAGGGAGAATGAAAATATTTTTAAAAACTGAATCAAATTTCATGAAAACTTTAAGCCTATGAAATGAAATCATAGCATTTTGCTTCGATCTGTTTTGAGCATTTCATATAAAAAACTTCTAGATATTTAATATCTATTTTATTTCCTTTTGCCTTTTAATTTTGAACAGTTCTTTTCATTAAAAATATTCTAATCCTTTAAAACAAGAAACCTTTCTATGTGCAAATTTTGAGTATTTGAGCGATCTCTCCAGTGAACTGATGAAGTCCTGGAATGAATTTTACTCTATCTGTTAGTAAAATTCAGGGATCAAACACTGCTTTAATCCTTGCAGTACATCACTTCATAACCTCTAGAAGACATTCAGATGCTTTCCTGGAAATATAAACTTCAATACCAAAGCTGGTGATACTTTAAACTCATGCAATAATTAAGACTAGTTATACAACAGCTAAAAAGATGTAACTGGGATTGTTAAGTGACAAAAACTCTGCATGCCCACAAAGCACAGAGAGACATGGTGGTGGGAAACCAAATAATAACTTGCCAAGCTTTTCCAATGCCCATCACAGGAGCCATCAACCCATCAAAGGCCCATCTACACAGGCACAGAGGAGCACAAGGACTCAGAGGAAGGAACACCCTGTCCAGACCCCTCCCAGGGATGTCCCAGGAGACCCTTAGACACAACATCTGGGAGGGAAAACCATCATGATGAGTCCAGTGCCAAAGCATCTCTCATACTGCTGGGATTTGCTCACTAAGGGTGTTAGACACAGTACAGGACACAGAGGAAGAGTGTTTTGGGATTGTGCTGGAGTTACTGTGGGATGTTCAAGGATGAAAAGGGTCAATTTTTCACCAGAGAGAGGAAAACCAATTGCCAGCCTCTGGGTTGGGGTAAGAGTTGAGACGCCTGTGTATCCATAGTGCCACCAAGTTGGAGAACCTGTGATCCAGGGGCAGCTGATGGCCAGACTTGAATGTCTGAACCCAGCTGCTGGAGGCATATTCATGGCATGTATTTAATTAATTTTATACACACACGCCTATATTTCCACTTGCAGCACTCCATCCTCTCATACAGAAAGGGGTTCAGGATGAGGCCCTTGACACTGACTGTTTATGTGAGTCCTCAGTGTTTCTATCAGTGTTGATCTGGATGGCTGGCTGTTTGCATATGTATTTATGCACTGTTTATGTGTGCACATGCCTACTAAAAACACGTTACCCTTCGCTGCTGGTTGGACCTGAGGGAGTGGAGCTCTGGCAGCCTCATCTCCACCAGGCTGTCAGATCTGTCTCAGCTCCCCTAACAGGGATAATTTACCAAAAAACCTTTAATAACAGAATATTACAAAACCTGGAATATCTGCTGACAGTTTTCCCATATTTTCAAATTCATATTAAATAAATTATTTACATTTTACAACTACAGGCATTCCATCCCAAAGAGACAACTTCCAGAATAGTGGAAATACTAATCAGCAGGCATTATCTGCATTGTGAATCTATTCCCCAAGCCATTATTTTTCTGTGGTATGTCCAGAAAAATAAGTGAAAAACTTCAGAGAACTGGTCAGTCTAAAAGTGATTTAATTTTATTTTACCTCCTCCCCTTAGATTTTATTCCACCTGCATTTAAATATTTTCTCTCCAAATTGGACCAGTTACCAACTCAGTTTTTTAAAAGCAAAGTAGCATTTAGCACCGCTGCAAAGTCTGTGTTCTAGCCACACATAACTGGAAGAACTGGAGGCATGCAGCCCTCCAGCTTTATAGCATGACTTTTTTCCCCCAGCAAAGGCAATTATTCTGTTATGTGTTCAGAAAGAGTAATTGAGTTCACCTTGTCTTTGTGAAATGTGCTTGGTACTCTTTATCAGTCTAATCCCCACTGGGCTATAACTTATAAACAATAGAGCTGCACAATTGCTGGAGATAAAAAAGCAGGGCTTCAGGTGAAGCCTGCTCCAGAAATGCTTAGAAGAAGCATGAACCTGTGAAGTGTTTGAGCTCTGCCCAGGGGACTGATGAACTGGAGGTTTCTGACTACTGTGTTGTTGTTCACTGGGTTTTCATTGTCGCTGTTCAAAAAGATAAAAGGAGGTAAAAAATTATTTTCAAACTCTACAAGTGAGGTTGCCCGTTTTGTACCTGCTGCACTGTTTTCAAATTCTTAGGACAGAAGGAAAATAACATTTTTTTCAGTTCCTGAATTGTCATGAGAGGCTTTTGTTCTTAATTATGTCTTTCCCATGTTCTTTTCAATTCATCCATTCTCCTAAGGGGTATGTCCACAGACTTCCCCATGTTTTCATCCCGCGTTCCAGAAAGGGAGATTAACTGTGATTAGCCACAGTTTAAGGATCTTCAGTTAATCTGTTCTGAAGAAAAGGGAAATAATTTGCAACTCTCTGCATATTTTCATTCTAATTTTTAATCCATCAAGTTGATGGGCTTACCTAGACTTTAGTTTTTCAGATACAAACATCCCTCCCAAGAATGATTTACCCATTTATTCAGAAATCAAAATAAGATGTGACTACAGTAAACAAAAGACTCCTCAAAGGCAGGAGGGTAAGAGGTGTCAGCAGCTCCATGAGCACTTCTAGATTGATTTATTGAAAACCCAGAACCTAATATTCCCTTTAAGATTTTCCTCTTTGTAAATGCCTCTATTTCTAAAGAAGTCTTTCTTTTATGTCCTGTCTTCATCTCTCATCTTTCATAGACCATAATACTTTTTTTAATGTGCAACTTTCACAGTCCTCAGCCCCTTTTGCCTGTTCTTTCTGGGCTTCAATTAAATATTTATTGAATCAATGAAGAAAATCAATGCAGAATTGATTTTCTGCCTCCCTACAAGAGGTTAATATTATACATACCACCTAATATGCAATTAATTCTTCTTCCCTTTCCATCCACTCTCAGTGACTTATATGAAAACCTGTTAAAAGATGCATGTTTGTTTTCCCTGAGTAATTCACACTAGAACCACTCCTTTAGTAGATCTGAATGCAAAAGCCTTAACCTAGGCACATGCCATCCCAAATATCCATGAGATTAGAAACATGACCTTATCACAAAAATGGATTAACGTTGTATTTTTTTTCTTGTATTTTTGTTTCAGAACAGATTAATCTGCTTTCAACTTTTGGTATAATCTGTGTCTGAGGACTGAAACCTGATTGAAATAAGCACAGCAATATATTGCAATAAGCCATTCTTGTGAGAAACACTTTTGCTTTGAATAGAGATGAAAGCAGAGTGCTTATCCTTTATGGAAGCAATCTTATCTTGAAATGAACACAAACAAAAGGTTCTGCAGCTATCAGTTCTTATGACAAAAAACAAGCTGAGAAAGACAAATGATACTCAATCCATTTGCTTCATGGCAATTTATAAGAGCATACAGTCATGTTTTACCCTTGTATTTCTTCATATTGATAAATTATGGAGAGACACAGTGAGATTAGAGCCTTTACACAGGAAAATCCCTAAAGTATGTTTTTAGAGCGACCAGCACAGCTGTGGATTGCTCAGATGCCGCACCTGTTATTGCTCTTCACCCCAGGAGTTATGTGCTCAGCCCCTGAGGTTGTAATGCCACAGACAGGGATTCCCCTGTATGAACAACAAAGTGTCCATCTCATTTGCTTCCAGTATCACCAAGTGGGTCTCAACTGAGCTTTTTATCAGTATCAGCATGGGATATCTTGTTTCAGCATAAAACAAAGGGCTTACTGAAGTCAGTGTTTCTCTCCAGCAACATCTGTTTCATCATCTATCTTAAAACATCAGCAATACCATGACATTTGTCACTGCTCGGTAGTGTGACATGGTCTTCGGAAACCCATCCTCTGACATTCACTGATCCATCAGCCATATGTCCATTAATTTAGTTCTGTATTTTTTCCCCTTATCTAAGCAAAAGGATACATTAATTTTCCATCTCTCAGTATTTGATTTCTCCATGATTTTCTCCCCTATCCTTTCCTTTTGTAAGTGTTTAAGTTTTTATGGATGACTTGGTGACTTGCAGGAGCCATCTGGCAGCCCCATGGTGTGCCACAGTTCATGCACACAGTGCTAGTCTCAGCTGTCAAAAGAGGCAGACCTCTTTCAGGTTCTCAGCTTCAAGTGAGGGCTGGAAAATGCACAGTGTGAGGGTAAAATGAACTAAGAAATTAAAATAGTTGAATTACAAGGTACTTGAAAGACCCAACACAACTGAAGCTTTCAGAAGACTTGAAGGAAGCATAAAGGTTTGATGATAATGTTGAGACCACCATCACCGCACTTTTCTGAATGAAAATTTGTTTGAAAAACAAATCCCCTTGACAGGATCCCTTTAAAATCCCCATAACAGTGAGCAGAGCAAGATGCTAATTTTTGCTGACTGAACCAAGAATTTGAGGCCTATTCCTGTAAAAATGGGATGGCCATGGGATACAAAGCTTAATACAGAACTTAAGAAACCAAAGGAGATAATTTAGAGGTCCCTCTTCAAAGACACACTGACAGCAAAAGAGAAATAAATTGTCTGTAGATGTGTTCAGGATGGTTGTTTGCACAGTTGTCAGAAGATAGTGTACTCAGAAATGGAAACCAGTGTTTTCTATTGTAGGTGCACTATCTTGTGTTGAGAAAGGCGAGGAGGGTTTGACATGGAGAAAGATCTGACATTGGTGTCTTCTGAAGTCAAGGCTGAGCTTAGACTTCGCTTCACACAAATACAGAGTATGTTTGCATTTCCCCTAAGCTATAGGTAACCCCAGTAATTAGGAATATTGAAGAAATATCTCACCAAGCCTCAATCACTTTTTTTCTGCGCTGTGAGTGCTTGCCAGCTTTGCAACTCAATACCAGGAAAAAAGACAGCCATTTGCCACTGAACACTACAGAGTAAATCTGCCACACAGGGGGCATGGCATGAAATCTAACAGTATTCCAGAGCATGTCAACTCTCCTTAAGTCACACTCTGTAATAGGGAAGGAGAACGCCCATTTTCTTCTCTTCCAGCTTCAATACCAGACTCAACAGGGGACTTTCAACATTTTAAAGGAACAAAAGGAAATCGAAGCCCAGTAGGAGAGCTGTATGCAAAGTTCATCCTTTGCAAATCTGTCACAGAGATATAGACTTAGTGCATTGCTCTCAAAAGCAAGAAACCATTTATTTTCATGGAATCTCTTCTGCTTTAAAGAGATTACTTCAACTGCAACTGCTATGCACTCTGTGATGATTTTAATGAAGTCTTTTCATAACCAAGTTCTTAAACATTTTTAAACTTAGTATTACTCAGAAATTAAAAGCTCAGTTTACATTTACCATTACAACAAAAGTGTCTGCAAAGGGAGGAATCCTAGCCATGAAAACATTTAGAAGGGATACAATGTTCTATCAGTGTGTGAAAAGAGGATGGGGGCACAATAGAACAAAAGATTACTCTTATTTTTCATGATGACTCTATTCCTTATTTGAGTTTAAAATTGTAAGCCCAAAATTCAGTCTTTGTCTGTTAATCAAAGAGTTTTAAATGTAATTCTTTCATTGTTCCTTTAACAAATCAAGGCTACATATAATTCTTAATAAATCTGAAAAATTCCCTGCAAATCTGATCAAGGATTAAACAGACCCAAAATTATAGCTATATTTATATGTTATAAATGGATGAAGAGTAATTTATTCAATGAAATAAAGCCTTTTAGCAACCCTGCTTTGATCTATTTCTAAGCTCACTCAGAGCAACTTTTCTTGAAAATTTAATTTTATATCAAATAATAAAATGTTCTTGAAAATTATATTAAAGAATAACTTGGTTAAAAACAAGTTTCCTCAACAGGAGCAAATAAAAAATTAATGAGGAGGATTCTGTTGACTTTTTTTACTTTGCTTATGGAAATTTGAAAGACAAACAGAATATAATTAATTCATTCATTCTCCTTTAAATGGCTTTCATTTTAAAAATGTAATTAGAACAACATGTTTTTTTCAAGCTATGCAATTGTTCTTTTTTTTTTAAATGCATCGTTTTATTGTTGTTTCAGATGAGATCAGAAATTCCTTAGTTCAGTCTGTGAACTGTTACAGCACTCAGCAATGGGATGGTAAGTTGTGAACATTGGTCTCAATCTGAGGTCAGTAGGCAGTGTTGTACAATAGGCTTTAAATTCTTTCTTAAAATAATGTTGGTTGGTTCCTCTAGGAAGATTTTTGTTTAAATGCAAACACCTTTTTAGTTAAGTCATAATAGTTAGAGCTACTGAGCTCATTAAGATCATTTTGGGGAAAATAACAAGATTTTTTTTCTCTCCCAGAAACCAAGTATTACAGCACAATTCAAGTCCTTACAACTGCATTTTCATCCAGCACCTCTGGATTATTTGAAATGATTGCTGCTGCAAGCTGATCATCAACTGTTCCTGGCCATAGCTTGGGAGAACGTCAGGGCACATGGGCAAAAAATTCCAGGAAGGCTGCTAAAAATGTAACAGTACTAAATAGGCTCTGATTAGTTTGTTAATACAGATATAGCCTATACTGAACACCTATCTCAACATCCGGTGTTCTGCTGAATTCTGAAAATAAAGCCCATAATGACAGAGAAGTCTACTTTTGCCTTTCACGTGAAAGTGCAACTTACTGACCTGAGGAAAAGTGACTCATGGCATCAAGGTGGTGAGTTGAAAAGCTAGGAGATCGGAGTCCTCAATGGGTCTTAGCAAGCTGAAATTTCTTGTGGTGTTGGCTGTAATATGATTCCTAACTCACTGTGAGACCTTTGCAGGATCTACCAGAGACTTGGTGTGAGAGGAGTTCTTCCCGTATGCTTGCACACTGACAACACTCAATACCTATCAAAACTGGAGAACTAACTAATAAGTCCTTTCTGGCTTACTGTAACCAAACATTTCTAAGTTTCCCCATCTACTTTGGCAACAGCCCCTGAATGCCAGTCAGCAGCACTCAGGTTTTCTCAGATATCTGAATACAAGCAGCGAATTAAAGCCATCTATTATTTTTGTGGCAGTCATTAAAAGTAATTTTCAGGCACAGAGTTCTCTCTTCATGATTCTCCAGTCATGTCTTAAAATCAAATTGCACATTTTTATTATACAAATAATACAAGGAAAAAAACTCACTTGTCTATTCTGTTTTGGTAAGTAATGCATAAAACCTTAAACTTGCACAGCTACAAAGTTCTTGCTACATAACGTCTTGTTCTTAAAGAGATGTTTTCACTGTTTGTCCTCGGAACAGTTTATAAAAGATTGAAATACCATCACTGCCATCACTGGCCATGAACTTGAGGAGCAGGATAAACTGATGTCGTCTGTATCTAAGGAAATGGACAGAAAGCCGTTGGCTTTACGTTCTGTACCTAAGACTGTATCAGTCATGGCAGGTAATAATAGAAGTGCCATAAAGCTTTTGTGTTATTCATGTAAATGACAGCTTATCTGCAGCTACTGGAAATACTTGGGAGACCATCTACATGAAGAAATTAGACTTGGTTCCTTAAGCAATGCCCGACTAGACCAAATTTCTGTCAATATTAGACACCTGTGCTGCTAAGCATGCAGGAGAGATCCACACCAGTTTGCAGTCAGCATAGATGTTAAAGCAAATTCTTCATGAATCACAATGAAAATTCAGAAGGCAGGAGTTAGTGTAATTGCCAGAGGTACAACATGTCACTTCCCTTCTCTGTGCCACGTGTTGTATAGGTGTGACTATAGCGACTGCTAGTTTCCCGAAGATGGATCACGTTTAACCCCAAATGCAGGTAAAGTGACAGTATTTCTTGCTTCACAATAGAGCCTGCCAAAGCAAAGGTTTGATAAAACAGGCTACTTTAACCAAGAGTTTTGATTTTAACAGAGGTTCATACAAACAGATATAGGCATCAACTCTGATGCATTCTGAAGATACAGGTATCTCGGAATACTAGTGGCAGTCAAGTCCATTTCTAAAAGTTTAAACACAAACTTTCTGACAGAGATTTTCATGTGATTTTCATGTAATGCTGTTTGCTCTGCATCACAATCCATGACAGTTCCTGGCAAGACCATGAAAAAGAGATGTGAGTACAGTTCTGATGCAGTAAGTCTCAGTCACGAGAGAGAGGGTATGTCTAAAGGAAGCTGCACTCAATAAAAAGACAAAATGACACAGTTTACTGTGAAAATTGCTAGGACTTTTCTACGGAGGAGAAACAAGTGCTATTTAGATAAGAGCCCACACCACTTACATACTAGGGGAAACTTACACCATCCTCTGACACTACTGCTTGTGTTAGATAATAGAAAGAAGAGAATGGAATAGCGGACTAGATAATGACCTTCCCACCTCCATCAGCAATTCAACTTCTGTATCACGCCTTTCACTCATTGTTGGAAAATAGTTGATACTACACTGTAACAATAACAAGCCATCAAGGTTCGTCAAGACACAATCTGTAAGTGATAAAAACATCATTTTTTCTGAGCCCTTTTTCATTCCCTTCAGGATGGGTACTCTACAAATCTTTCCAAAGGCAATACCAGTGCATGTCTGTGCCCATAAATGCCAGTATTTTTGTTCTTTTCCACCAGCTTGAACGAAGATCACACATGCAAATAGCCAATCTTAAGGAATGAGTTATTATTCCAATATTGGAAGCCACTTTGGGACAGGGATTTCACATTCGGAAACTGACTCAACATCTGCTCTAATTAGACATTTTGTATGTGCTTTGATTTATATTTGGTTGTATATTCACTCCAAAACAAAAAAGAACCTGAATTTATACCCATGCATTAAAAGTCATCTTCATTTGAACATGTAGAGC
The DNA here is from genome assembly GCF_003031625.1 of Empidonax traillii. NCBI lineage: Eukaryota > Metazoa > Chordata > Aves > Passeriformes > Tyrannidae > Empidonax > Empidonax traillii. The sequence goes on along the minus strand of NW_020955457.1, from coordinate 946,839 downwards.
GTTTGAAGAGGTGAGCTTTCATATTGAAGAAATTTTATTAATGTTTAGTAAACCAAATAAGCAGCTGAAAGGAAAGAAACCATAATGCACTTAAGATATCTTTTCTATTGACAACTATAAAGCTGACAACTGCTATTCCAGCACTTCTGCTCCAGTGCCATTCTCTTACTGTGTTGCATTTTAACAACATGGACAAGCCTGCTGAAGACTCCTCATTCATCATAGGATTGTCTATGTTCTAAAACATCAATAGAGAAAAACAGCAAACAATTTAACAACTTGAGTATTTTTATAACCGTAGGGAACATGAAAATATCAATGTGAGCTGTAGAAAACATACTCTAGGATGCTGAGAAAGGAGTGGAAGAGCAACATCTCCCTTACTCATTCACTCCTGCAATCAGAGGAGACACAGGAGATCTGCTTTTCATTTCTGGGCATCCTGAGCCATTCCTGGGACTGTGCAGCCACTTTTGCCTCTCTGAGTGCTAAGGTAAGCTGCAAATGAGTTGGAATCAAAGTATTGCTGAAGACTGAATCTCTACCTGGAATAAGAGCTGAAAGCTGTGATGACATTTCCATTTTTGAACTATATGCAAATGGTACAGAGATTATCTTTAATAAAGGGACATAGTGACCTCATTGAAGTATATTCATGCAGCAGTTGGTGGAGAAAAGTCTGATGTTCATGAAAGCGAATAGCTGCTTGGAAGCACTAACTTCAAGAGCTCCACTTTCAATCTCTAGGAGGAAAATGATAACAGGAGTTCTTCCAGCAGTTTCACCTCTCTGAACTGGCTGGATCACAAAAATGACAATAGCATTTTTTACAGATGGATACAGTTGATTTAACTAGAAACAGAGAATCAAATAAGCACATCAATATATTTTGGCAACTGGATGAAAAATATCTCTTTGGATCACTAGAAATATGATAGTTAGTAAAGTTAAACCATAGTAAATTATATAGGTATATGATAGGTAATGAAGTTAAACTATATCCAAGCTTAAACTGATGGAAGAATTTTAGAATTATTTTTTAGATCAGTTTTCCTCTGCAACCAGTCAAGGCACTCTCTGCAAGAAGGCACATGATTGGGTTTGTTATTTTGGTATCAATCTTCTATTATTACAATGACGGCAAAATTCTACAGACTTTAGCAAACTGTCCATGGTAAATACACCACATGGCTGAATGGCAAATCCCAGAGGGTTGTAATCAGTGGTACAGAGTCTAGCTGGAGGCCCATCACTATTGGTGGCCCCCAGGGTTCTATACTGGCCCAAGTGTTGTTTAACTTGTTCATCAATGACTTGGATGAAGGGGCAGGTGCCTCCTCAGCAAGTTTGCTGATGATACAAAAGTGGGGGGAGTGACTGATACCTCAGAGAGTTGTGTGGCCTTTCAGAGGGACCTTGAGAGGTTAGGGAGATGGGCAGAGTGGAGCCATCTGAAATTTAACAAGGGCAAATGCAGGGTCCTGAACCTGGGGAGGAACAACCCCAAGCACCGGTACAAGCTGGAGGCCAACCTGCTGGAAAGTAGCTCTGTGGAGAAGGATTTGGTGGTCCTTGTGGACTACAAGTCATCCATGAGCCAGCAGTGTGCCCTGGTGGCCATGAAAGCCAAAGGTATTCTGGAAAGGGCATTGCCAGCAGGTTGAGGAAAGTGATCCTGTCTCTCTACTCAGCCCTACTGAGGCCACATTTGACGTACTGTGTGCAGTTCCAGGCTGCTCAGTACAAGAGGGACATGGAACAGGTCCAGTAGAGCTCCTACACTGGTCAAGAATCCCTCTGTGATTCTGTGATATTGAAAAAACTTATCCAGAAACAGGACTACCTAATCTTTGTTTATTGTTATTATTTCTTTAAAAGGAATCAAAATAAGCTTGCCATGTACCAAGACATGGAGTAGTACCAACAAAAGAGGAGCTGGTTATTCCTCAAGGAACATTTAGCCTCTGGATAGACCATGGATAGAAACAGATTAACATTTTCTCCTTTGGAAAGAAATATTTGACTGATAAAGAATTCTGTCTTGGAGCAATCCTTGTAGTGAAATAAGAGAAGTTACATGTCCCGCACCCTCCCCTCCCAAAACAGGTGGTACTGATAATGGCAACAGTGAGTGAGGCAACTGAAATGTATATCCGGGGGCTGAATTTGAATCACACCTCCTGTCCTGCTTTCCAAGTTGCTAAATGGAAGGGAGAATGTGCACAGGTGACCAAGCTTCATCCAGCAGGCTGAGGACACCTGCACTGTGGTTCCACTGCAAACTGACAGACTCACCAGTCTCACCAGAATAGGTGGATGAGGGTCCCCCTGTCAGGAAACTTTACTTCTTCAAATACATGAAGATGTTCATAAGAGGTATGGGAAAAGGACAAAAGGCCAATTGGTATGTGTAAGGGCAGCTTGGCAGCTCAAATTGCCAGAGAACCTGAGACTGGGAGATGGGGTTGATCAGAAGAGGGTTGAAGAAAGAAGGAGAGTTGTGCCAGTCCAGAGAAAACATGTGAAACAAGCTAGAGAGGCTTTAAGGTTTTGGAGAGATATTGGTGTAGCAGGATATGACATGACTAATAAATCAGTAGTAATGGATACAAATTAATGCAAATGGCCTGTTCTGGAATAACAGACAAGGCAATAGAGAGGAAATGTTGGATAAATTAAAAAAAAAAGTATTCAAGCTGCTTCGGTAGGTGTTGGTTACAAACCAGAACACCAGGCATGGCAGAATCCTCCAGAGCACAAACTGTGGTCCCTCCAGAGGATTCTAGCTGATCAAATGCCAGATACAAAAGGAACACAGTAGGACACTGTCTGCCAAGGTCATGACATGCACAATATGAATGCTTTCTGTGTGGAACCCAGCTGAAAATCCAACCAGGTCTGAATCTAGGTGATTTGTGGAAAATTCAGCAGTAAAAGGATTGTGACCACCTGTCCATGTTACAATTGAATACTGAATATTTTAACTGATTTTATTTTTTCATAGAAATATCAGATGATTCTTTATACTTTCATCCTAGCATTCAGCATTTTCCATGAAGATCTATTATTTTGTAAAATGAGTATGTGTGAATGTGAAAAGGCAACCAGAACAAAAAGTGGAGCTTTGCTTAACAAAACTCAAACCTGATAATTATTACTAATATTCATTTATGGCATGTATCACACTGAGCTGCCAAAGAAAATTCTTGCTGCCCTGCAATGCTGAAATGCTTTCCAGCAATATCTGAGTAAATTTGCTTGTCAAGAAAACAATCAGCATGCTTTATTCCATAGCGTGGTTCCATCACCATCTCTCATTCTTCTTCAAGGGGCAGAATATAGTCTCTGCTTAACTTTCCCATAAATACTTACTTAACATTTCTTTTAAATACCACACATTGTCACTCTGTGCAATTAGTGATCTTTGGCTAAGTGAGGAACCTTATGCACATTTCAGATTGGCTGACAGGTGACTGATTTACTTCCCACATCCACACATTGTTATGAAGCACAACTCCCCCACTGAAGACTGACAGCTGCCTGCATTTACAAAGCCAAAGACTCTGATTTGTACCAACACACTGGGCAAGAGTGGGAAAATTTTCCTATTGCTTCATACACCCACACTGTAGCTGATAAAGTTTGTTAGGTGATCAGGTTTTTCACACTGCCCATAAGCAATTGTCTGATATAACATTCAGAGTTCCTAGATCAATTCACTATTATCTCTTTAGGCTGTTTTGGACATTTTCCCTGCAAAATCTTAACAAGATACCACACATATTGAATATCTTCTTACCCTTTCCTACCATTTGTGACACAGAATTAAAGGTATATCTCCATTTACAGCATTGTAAATAGGCTTTTGTAGTTTAATAACTTTTTCGGCAGAGGTCAGTTCATTTAAAAAACTTTTTGATGAATGGTGTACTTGCTCTGGTATAGAAAGAGCTCCTATATGACTGAGCTAACTGAGCCACAAGACTAGCTGGTGTGACAGGTAGAAGAAGCAATTTCATTCAATGTTGCCGGAGGACTCCATAAGATAAAAGACTGCCAGATTAAGACCTTTATCAAGAATTTTCAATTACTACCTGGGTTTTGATTATGTGACTTTTTGCACCATACTGGGTTAGGATCATTAGGGACTTCAAACGACATGAGAGGAGCTTACCTGGGGGTAAATGAAGATGAAGCCATTCATCATTAGTTGATAATAAAAAAAACTTTTGAAATTAAATGAAGGTGATATTTATAACATTGAACGTATCTTCTTTTCCAATATATGGTTCTTTTCCTTAGTTTTCCTAGCTACTAATCACATCGAGTTAAATCTCACCTTGCAAGTAGCATCCTGGAAGCAACTAGAAATATCCAGCAAGGTGTTAGTCACTGACAGAACGATCACCTGCTTTTGAAGAAGATTTACATATTACTGACTTGTGAAAAGCTTTTTTGTTGTTGTCAGCAAGAAAATTGGCAGTAGTCTTTCCAAGCAGAATGATCAGTCAGTCATCCCAAGGGGAGCAGAATCTTACCTCATCTGGTCTTCAACTCCAGTCACAGGAGACCTAAGGGGATAGAGTTAAAACTGCTTAAATTGTTTCTCCTGACAGTGGAGGCAGGGATGTACCTTGAGCCTGGCCAGTGGGGTTTGAGTCATCTAACATAAGGGCTTGCCTTAGCCACAGACTGCGTAGATAACTTCAGAGATCCTAAATGCAACCCACTCCACATATGTTGTATTTTAACAAGGGAAGATGCTAACTTTACCCGGTCTTTTTGAAGATTGTTGTGCGCTGACTGAGGAAAAGCCAAAGAACATTGGCAATTTAAAAGACCTGTAATGAACAGACTGTGACTACATTACACAAGATATAAAAGAAATGGAGCAAAATGGGGAAAGACTAAGACACAGAAGCATACTTCTGTGGATTGTGAGCTGCTTATAAAAAGAGTGTGGGGCTAGTTGCTATCTGGATGCAAATCAAATGGCTTCAGACCAAGAAATGAAGCAGTGAAGTGGCATACAATCTGCCTGTCTGTGCTCATATGCATGGCAGCAACATTTTTGAGGGAAAATCCCAAGAAATACCAGCGGGATTTGCAATTTCTTGAGAAAACAGAAGAGCTGTTGAGGAAACAGGCCCACTCAGATCAGCTAATCTGTGCCCAGAATTCATTAGTGGCATCATTTCTTGTTTTGACAGAACTTGATTTCATTTAAATCATTAAATGAATGCAAAGCCTTATGTTCCATTATCACTGAACAAATCCACAGCAAATATTTTTAATCAAATTATAAGGAGATTAAAATAATTTAGAGATGATACAATTATGCCTCAGCATTTGGCATGTGCACATGGGGATTTAAGAAAATGCTGAAAAAAATAGGCAGAAAACCTTTTCACTCTCTTATGAATAAGAATATGTACTTGAAAGTGGATGAATTATTAGACAACTCATATTGTGAAAATTAAAATTCATAGGAATTCTGCAACAGAGCTGAAAATATACAAACAAGGAGCATCCTTTCTATGAAGTTTCCATTTTTACTATTTAAATTGTATCATTACATCAAGATTCTCCTAATTCTGATGAAACCTTTCAAAAACACTGAATCACAAGTTTCTGATCTTCCACCTATTTATGCAAATCTATACTGATAATATATAGTCCTGTTATATATAATACCTTTATCAAATGGGTCTTACCCAGCTCCTGTCAGTGTGGAAGGTAAGCCCAGTGGAAGCTGACCTGGTTACTTAAGACAGACTTTGGCATCCTGCAAGAGCAGCTGTGTGAACTGCAGCAAACTTCAGCGTGCCCAGATATCCAGAAATTTTAAACTTTACATTTTCTAGTCACTCAGAGAGAAAGACCAAGGACAGATCCTAGGAAGTGTCTGTCTTTAGCAGAGTTTTAGTCAAGAGCTTATCTTTGGAAAAAAAAGTTTGTTGCTGTTATGTCTAAGCCTGCTGCCCAAACACTGGGGAAGATAGCTTTTAATCCTCAATAGCATTTTTTTTTCTTTAGTGGATCTCTCTTCAATTTAGGGCTGAATGCTGTTCGCAGAAACAATAATCATTTTATTATAGGAGGGGGACATTTGTTGATCACAGCTTGTAGAGCATTCCTTGACATTATCTCAGCCTGCTGGCCTGGGAAGCCCAGATCTGATTCCCTGCCCTGGGGCTGTGCATTTTCAGAACCACCTGAAGGAGGCACAGGTCCCTTTCCCTGGCTCCTGACGTTCCTTCTAGAAGACACTGTGGATCAGTGCGTAAAGCACTGACTGCAAGGTGGGGGTAGGAGGAGGGTACAAATGTCATCCACTGAACAGCAGCGAGCCTTTCAGTTCTTGTCAGAAACAAAACGTGTGTTGGACGGTAACATTTGTGTTGCCTTGACAAGCAAACAGAATCCCAGGAAACTGACCATTTTTGGCAGTCCTTAGGCGAAGGTTGTGCTCTTACCAGCCAGTGGCCTCTGTCAGAGCTGGGGCCAGCTCCTCAGCACCCTCAGTATTGTGGCTGCCCACTGGCTATCAAAGGGACAACAAAGGCCATCATGATATACTTCAGCTCTGGAGACTTCATGGCAAGGGCACCCTGAGCCATCACTGAGCTGCTGGGACAAAGCAGCGCTGTACAGACTGTCCAGCACAGGCTGAGATAGCTACGTTGGGAGTGTCATGCACAGCTCATAATGCAGAGGATCTTCCCTGGTTCATCCTCACTCATCTGCTGGCAGATTGTGAGAAATAACAGCAAATTCTCTTAGTGCAGGGTACTGCAGTAGAGTCCTGGGCTGAAAACAGCAGGATGTGGGGGCAAGAGTTACCCTGGAGGTCTCTCACAGAGTGACAGTTGGAGGCTGTCATCCAGCACTGCCATTTTCAAGGTTTCTTGCTCTTCTAATACAGTATCACCAGCCAGGAAGGAATGAGAGAGAAAAGAAGTGCAGCTCGGGAGTACCACATAGGCTATTTGTGCTCCAGAATTCATCCACATATATGATCACAGGAAAAACATGAAAGAAATACCCTCCAGATCTTAAGATTGCAAATTTTCTATTAAAGAATGATAAATAAGTTCAACGGGGTAACAAAACTGGCAAACTCTAAGACATTCTTATATTGTGCAACTAAATCACTATTCATGACCAACAGGAATCATTAAGGGTCTCTGCATGCAGCTTGCTGATGTGACTGCTTTGGTCTCACTAATATCGTATTTCAAATGTTCATGTGACTGATCTTTCTTCTATAGGTAGAGAAAACTATAATACTCATCAGAAGTTCCTTTATCACTGCCAAGGCACAGACATATCTTCAACTCTATTCTTGCTAAGTTGAAATTTAACATAAAATTATCATCTTTAATGACACTCAGTGATTAATTGCCTTAGTACCTCCTTAGCTAAAACCCCTGTGGTCAAACTTCATATGAAATGAGTACCAAGAGCTATTAGTACTGCTTTGAAATTATAATCAGTGACTGATGGCTCAAAAGATAGCATAAACTCTTCCTGTAGAACTTCATAATATATTTTTGTTGAGGGGAAAATTATCATTTTCAACTGACATTGAAACATGGAAACTACTAAGAAAATGTGCCACATTTGTTCTCCTCACTCCGGGAACTTATTTCAGTGTCCTCTTTCCATATAAAACAGGACTGAAATATATTACCTCACAATTTGAATCTATTTATGAAGAGCAACATCAGATGACTACTGCTCTTTCTGGAAAAATCAGAACATGTATTTCATCCAAATAGCAAAGGTATGTGAAAAAATGTGAAAGTTTATTGAAAATATCTACTGGAACTGCAAATGCAGGGATGTCAGGAGATATGCCCTGCAAAACAACTTTAAATAAGCAGTGGTCCATGTGGCCAAAGTTGCTTTTCAGTCAACAGAAAACACCAGAGCTCTAACAGCAGCTGTAAAATAGTGAGGAGAGATACTTTTCTTATGTTTGTGCTAACTCTTAGTAACAGGAGTTAAAGAGAGTTTGTGTTAATAAAATAATTCACCACAAAGACAGCTGTGCCCTTTACTGGCATTCAAGTCATGTTTGTGTCCCCACTAAAAAAAAATGAATAAATATGAGGAAAGTTACTGCATTTTTTCTTAAGCTGTTGTTTGGTAACTGTAAACAAATTGACTAGCATAGCACAACCAGAAGAGCTTACACTTTGTTTCTGATGAGTCTGTATACAGCCTCCTGAAAGGAATATAAATTTTCTATCATCTTTGGTGGATTTGATTTCAGACTTCCTCGGGGCTATGCAACTGTGACAGTAACCAACCAGTCAAAAAAGAGAAAATTAAACTGCATTACCAGAAAGTTTGAATCAAAGCATCCATCAGTTCTTTGATTACCACTGAGCAGCAATGGACTCTTTCACAGTAGAAGATATTAGTTTCAGTTGCACAGTATTGTTACCCACTTAAGAATTTTTTTATTAAAATTTATTAATATGGGAATATTAGCAAGTTCACAATAGTGTACAGTTTTATCAAGAATAATAAAAGAATTTTGAAGTTTCTGGAATAAGAAGTATAAAAATACAAAGGTTTTTTGCATTACAGGTAATTAAAGGTCAATGAATAATTTTCAGCATGAATTGAAGAAAAGTCAGAATCTGTATAAAAAAATATATATATATAAATCCTATAAATTATCTTCCCAAAATTCATGGGATCTGACAAAATTATCTGTTTTAATAATGTTAAAATGCTTTCTTTTGACAGTGTCCTTTAAAGGTTTACCTAATGACTAACTTAATCTCACAAACTAACTTAATTTCACAAAAACACAAAGCTTCTAATTTTTAAAACATATGAGGAGGATAATCTGATTGTTTTGAAAAAAATCTCATAAGTGTCAAATGCATGCAAACCACTAGGTCCTTGTGCAGCATTATTAATTAAAAGAAATTATGTTTTATAATAAATGACCCATTGCTTTAGAAAAGTCAAGACTTTTCAGGGCAGATGGAAATGTAGTGACATAGGGCAAGGAGAGGAAGTCAGGGGTCAAGAAAACTCACTATTCCAGAAAGTTTTATTCTGAATCTGTATTAGAGTTTCCTTAGGGCTATTCAACTATGAAATTATCATACTTTTGATCCGTGTCCATGATAGAATTGGTTCTATTTTGCAACATTATCAGATAAGAAGTAGACCCTTTACTATATCTACCTCTGAATTACGGGTCAGCCTTCACAGGTATGGCAATGATCTGTGCCCAGGCTTCCCCAGTGCTGAAGGTAAAGGTACCTGCAAGTGGTTTTGATATTCTAATGACAGTGCATAGGGGGAATTTAAGTACCTCCAGAGCTGGCTCACTCTGAGCTGGAGCTGATCCCATCCTCCCACAGGGAGGCTGAATGGGAGGACCCAGAAATCAGACCAGCACAGCTGCAGTTCAGGTGAAAGCACAGGGCCACCCAAGTGGCTGGGAGGGCAAGAGGCATCAAGTTTGTGAGCCTAAAATGCCCTCTGCTCTCACCAGTAGGGCAAGTCTCACCTCACTGTAGGTGCACGCAGAGCCCTCAGCACAATCTCCCCTGTTCTTTGCATACCCTGTGGAGTCTCTATTGACTCCAGGGAGGTGAGAGGGCGCTAATCTGCCCACCCTCCCCATCCTTCCCTGGCTTTTGCCACCCACTATGCCATCTCCAGTGTGGAAGACTCTACAGAAAGAGAAAAGGGTGGCTCCAGGGAGACCTCTGCCCACAAACTGGGTGCCAGAGCCTACACAAAATGTCAACAAAAAATGTTGGCAAATTTTGCTTTCATCCTTGCAGCTAGATGGGGGCCCTCTCTGGACTGACCACTAATACAAGGGCAGGCGCACCCAGGGATCCCTGCTCACACATCTGTCATGGCCCAGTTCAGAAAAAAGACAAATGTTAATGTCTTGTCTGTGTGTGGCAGTAGACCACGCAAGAAACATAAACTCCAGATTTCCTAATTATGAAATTTAAGAAGGCAAGGATCAACCACTTCCAAATACAACAAGACAACTGGACCAACAAGATTAGCACTGGTCTAACAAAAAAACTCTAGAAAAAGATCCTTCCACTTTTCTGTCCCTGTTAATTTAATATTTTGCCTTTTTATTTCAGCATCTGCAGAATTCTTCTCCAGCTGAACAGCACTGAAATCACAGCCATTTGACTGACTATTTGTATTCTACAGTCAAACAGAGCTTTTATTTTTACTCTGCCCAAGATGAAGCACGATAATCTACACTAAAGATGGATTTGTGACATTGGCAGTCAGATTTGATAACTGTTTACAATTCCAGATGGGCAATTAAACAGTGTTAATTTTTAGAACCCCTCTTCACTCAATAATGTAACAGGCACTTTCCTGATTAATAAGAAATTAGACTATCCATAAACTCTCTGCTGGATATTAAAAGCTTTGTTGTGACAAAAGTCTTTCACTGTGTGACAATTAAGCATGCATCTACTTCCTATTTTCCAAATCTTCCATGCACTGAAATGCTCCTTTGTCATCATTACAGCCACAGAAAATGCGTAATATCTTCTCATAGGCACCTGCTCAGTCAGACTCAAAAAAAAGCTACATGGAAAGACGTGCTACTCAAACTCTGCCTTTGGAATATGAAAAACATAAAAAGCAACTTAACCACAATAAAGGCGAGAATTGGTTTTGTTGAGTAAAAGCCATCCATAAGTAAAACACCAAGGTATGGGACAGGATGCTCTACAACAGCGTCTAGGCCGCAGCAGTAACTGCCTCACCCTCTGTCTCATATTAGTTTGTCTTGGTTTTAACTGGCTTTGATCTTCATTAATTACATGATCTTATTCCTTACATAACCCACTCCTATATGCAGTCAGTGCTGAACACATACAGAATGAAGTCATTAGGCAGTGATGATATCCCATCATTTTGCCTGCCCAGCCATAGCTGGACTGAGTTTTGCCCTGAGTTTAGTGGATGGGCTAAAAGATAGAGCTGGTTTTTCATAAAATAGTTACTTGAGCCCACATGCTAGGAAGGTACAAATTGCTCTAGTTCTCATTTTGTTTTTTGTAGTTGTTATTTAGCTTTGAGTCCCTTTCTTAGGGCAATGAAATCTGAACAGGTATTTCCCTTTTCTTGAATCTCATGAAAAGCAAGAGAAAAGATATATGGCAAAACTGCAGGCATTTCATAACTATTAGGAAATCAACATTCAGAAACAAACTGTAAAAGTTTCCCAAGTTAAAAGGCTTTTTCTTTTTTAATATCCTCTTTAAAAAATGTTGACTGTACCATTTCTTCTTAAGCTCCCAAAAGAATTGAATTTAAAAATTGCCTCAAGAAAGAGGACAGCATAATATTCAATTCCCTCCATTACTAATTTTCAGGTTCCTTATGGCTTAATTAAAACTCTCCTAAATTAGTCAGCAAAAATTTTGCTACAAGGGCATGGACTCGTATCACAAGATTCAGCCACTACAAATATAGAGAGCTTGAGATGAAATCCAGGCTTTGAAAAAAATAATTCTGTGAATTCTTTTTAACAACTCAGATGCTTTGTTAATGGAAAAGGTAAAGCACAACCTTTTTATTAGAATTGTTAGTGTTTTCAATTAAACTTGAAAATTCCAAAACTCCTGAGGTAAGTTTAAAAAAAAACCCACCAGCATCCACATGATCATGTTGGTTAGGTATTGTGAGTATTGTGAATCAGGTCATCAATCAGTATTGATCCAACTGTTTTATCTTGAGATCCCACTGAATAAACTAGCATTCTTTATATCTATAGCACTGTACAAATCCTATGTGTGGTCCTGTCCCTGTTCCTGTTGGTCTCTCCCACAGTGGTATAAGCAACTCATAAGCTCTCTCATTTAAGCAACAGACATAATCATATTAACATGATTGAGGTGAATCGCAGAAGAAGGAAAATGTGAAATAAAATTTGCTAATACCTCATTAAAATAGTATCATTTGACAGACAAAAATAGCATTCCCATACACTAAGTCCTATGTTTTTCCACTTTTTCTTTCATAGAGGAAAAAGAACCCACTATTGCTTGATTGATGTTGTCATAACCATCTGCATTACAGGCATCCAAGTTTTTCATACAACACTATTGCTGCCAAATTAAAAAGGAAAGCATTATATATACTAAATTATATACATACAATTGCACTAACTCTCACAGTAATTTTAATACAGTGTTTGTGAGTAAATTGGTAAAGAAGTAAGAGAGAAGCATGCTTTAAGACAAGATTGCAACCTTGGTTCTTATCCACAATCCTCCTTTTTGAAGGGAAAAAAGGCCACTGAGCATGTCCCACCACAAGGACTCATACAGAGCATGAACTTGAAATTCCCTGCAGTCACACTGTTGGGCAGAGGTGGAAGGCTGGTCTTTAATAATGTTTGTCTATTTGTTTTTCAACTGCAAAGGAAAATATTTTTTTTTTTCCATAAGAGTAAGGTCAAGGAATTTGCTTTCTCCCTAGCTAGAAACAAAAACAATAATGGAAGCTCTTTAAACTAATGTTCAAAAGAGAAAAAGAGAGCCAATAGATGATTAACTTCTCGACAGGGAAGACATTATTGCAGTCAAAACACTTCAAAATCCCTTTTCGTATGTGATTCATTAACAGACTTTCAGACCTCTTCGTCCTCAGAAGAAGAGTGTATATGTTTCTCCAGTGGTGTGTCTTTTGGGGAGTTGAACTAACAGTGCAAACCCTGTTGTCCAGTGATTTGTCTTTAATATGGCACTTTTGGAAATGTCAGTCCTAGATGGGTATTAAAGTTATCCATCTGTTCATTTCTCTGAGTTTTGCTAAACAATAAAAGAAAATTATATCACTGCATGCTGCACACAGGAGGAAAAAAAAAAAAAAAAGAGGAATTTTTTAAATCCTTGCTATTTCCTCACTACCCAGCAAATTAAGCAGGTATCTCATGCAGACTCTACATATTAGTAAACTTTTTAAGACTTAGTTAATGGTAAATTTGAAAACTGGAGGGAAATCCATCTTCTTTCTACCACAAAATAAAACCTCTCTTGAAAAAATATACTGTAGTTACTATTATGGAGCATTATTTTTGGGTTCTTGTTATTGCATTCAATTTTCACAGAAAAAAAAAAAAAACATTTCAGAGATCAAACTTAGATTGTAAACTCTTTATAACACTATCTGAATTTGTTTCTCAGGCAACAAGAAGTCTATTGGTGTCACTGAATAAAGGTATTCCATTCTCATAATTAATAACTTTCTTTTATAATAGTCTTAAATCTTTCTTTTATAATAGTATTGAGTGTTCTAAAAAAATGTTTACTAGCTAGAGCATTCATGTAATTAATTTTCTGAGACAAAAAATACCTTCCCAATATTTGCAGCAAGCTCAGGCTCTCAACTATGAAGATCCTTACGTTATCCAAGTCTATTAAGAGTTGCACTGATTCAAAAGGAAAAAAGAAATGCGTAAAATGTACTATAAATATAATCTGGTTACAATTTCAAATATGAATACATATAACACACGGAGTGAAGACAGTATAATTAATATATTCAAAGAGTTCAGGATGTGAGTAAAATCACACAGAAATATTGAATACATTCTCACAAATTGATACAGACATTTGCTATATTTGTGATATGCCTGAAGATAGCATATTGGTTACCTCAAACACAGAAATTATAAAAATGTATCCCTAAGAGTTGATTCATTCTTTAAACCATCCATAGCATCATTGTTTGCCTGACACTGTATAAGCTGACTAAGAAGACATTTAAAATATGTGGATGTTTTACCCAAAAAAAACGGAACTTAAGAAGAAAATAAGTGAATTTTAAGTGACTGTACAGTATAAACAAATCATTCCTCCTGCTATTCAAAGTACTAAAAAATGACAGCACATTCTGTAGTGCTCAGATGTGTCCTCTGGTTTTGTTTTCTACAAATAGATAATTCCTCCTCAAAACCATGTCTGGCATACAATTTATGATTCTCAAATTTTAAAGAATAAAATTAAACTTATAAACTGAAATCATAGAGAAATGTCTTTGTCAGTTCAAAAAATATAATTCCACATTAAGGATATTAAACTGAATCTATTTTAAAAGTCTTAATTTAACTTTAATAATATTGCAGAAAAAGAACTTTGCTAATCACACAAGCTTTTTTAAAATGGTACCATGTACAGTATTTTAGTAAAACTATGTGGCAGACTGATACTTGAGTGACCATATAAGTCCATTTTTGTTTTGTGATGGTGCACAAAGTTGAACCTTTTCTTTAAATCACCTCTGTAAATTTTTTTAAAACCTTTCAGGTTTCTAACACAGAAAAAAAAAACAACTGCAAAGCTTTGGAGAAACTTCTTTTCACTAGGAATTTTGAAATTTCTGAGACATGGCTAAATTCAAAAGCTTCAGCCTCTGCACAAGAAAATTTTAGAGGCAAAGGTTAAGTTCTGATAAATAGAAATACTTTCTTTCAAATTCCTTTTTATTTTGACTCCTTAACTTTGTATATAATGTATTAAAACTGACTCAAGAAATCATTTCAAAGTCAAAAATTGAAATGTTGTGTTCCAAAAACTACTACTTTGGAGACATTAACATTCTCAGAAATTTTCTACAGACCTTTCTTTTAAACAAAGCTGCAATGAAATCAAGTTTTCACTAGAAAAGAAACTTTTTAATAGCTCTATTCAAAGTAAGAAAATAGGCTTGTGAGATGGTTTAAATTTCTAACTGCAACCTATTACGTATAAAACCATTTGGTCTGCAGCCCATTTCTAATTTGAAACCTCCTGTAACTTGTCTTTTTTTATGAGCTAGAAAGCTTAGCAGCTATCTGAATAACTATTCTCATAATAAACAAATGTATATCAGCATGCACATACCCATCCTTATCTACCCTTCAGCCAAAAGCTCGATTTAGTCAAAATAGTTTCCTCATCCATTTCTTGCTTAGAAATTATAATACCCACAGAGACACTGCAACATAAAGGTACATTCGGATCCTCTTTTTTATCGAGGCAGATTGCAAAGTCCCTGTTGGTAACCCCTTCAATTGTATTCTGGAATATAGCCAGGCTTATTCTCAAGAGTTATGCTTATTCCTCACCTTCCTCTAGCCGTATGCATACCCTGCTTGAAGCTAAACCCATCAGCCAGCCCTGTCACAAAGCTTAATTTATACCTGATCTTGCCTATTTTATAGCTTATTCTCTGCTTTTTCCATTCTGTGTGAGATATGTTTACGATTTGAGATCAAAGTCCTGAAAATGGAACAGTTGTGTCATTTATTCCCTGAGCCCTGAATTTCAAATCTTGTGTTTCAAAACAGCCATATATTGCCATCATTTTGTTCCCAAACATGGAATGACTGTACTAAGTATCTGGCATCAGCTACTGGCTGCATGGGGCTCTTACAGATGGAGGAATCACAGGGAAATAAGATGATTTCATGAGATAGTCTTCTGCCTGTCTGCCCATCCCTTTGCCCTTACCATATGATGCCTGTAACGACTGTATAGAAATCAAGAAGCAAAGTGAACAATTCCTGACATTCATTTTCATTTCTCTTGAATTAAAAAATAAATAAATAAATAAATAAATAACCTCAATTTTTAGAAATCTGCAGTATAAAGCATTTTCCTAAAACTGCTAATCAAACATTAAGCAAGTGTTTGGGAAATCGTGAAGGGAGAAGAAGATACTTTCTGAAGAAAAACAAAGTCAAAATTCACCTTAGCAACAGCCTTCCACAGCCCCCACAATGCCACGCACTGTGTGCTCCCTCTTGAGAAACAGATTGCAAGGTTTGTTACCAAAGTGAGCATTTATGGGAAGAACCGAGTCAGAATTTCTCAAGCTCCATGCTGGTTAGACCTTTCCATTCTCTGTTACTCATGTCTGGTTCTTCTTTGTTGCAGAGAGATGAGAGAGGCTCTGGTGTGACTCGTGGCAGGGAGTGGGGAGCCTCTCCTCCTGCGCTGCACAGACTTCAGGACCCTCTTTCCGTGCAATTGCAAGAGTACTGTAAAATCAAAATCTACCAAATAACTGATAAAAAATGTCTCATAATTAGTCTCAAACTATAGGTAGCACTATGTAGAGTATATTCCCTCAGACATGGGAGTTGAGGGCTCCTACTGGCATCTGTCTCTGAAGTATATGATGTGCTCACATTGTGTGATAAGACTATGCCCATATAGCTGCAGCTCTCTCCCCTGCCATCAGCCAAGGCCAGTATCACAGATAATATAATAAACAGTTGCAAAGAACTGTTAGAAAATGGAGGATTTCATTGCAGAAGAGGCAATAATACAGCTTCAGCACCTTTAATGTTTCATCTTATTGTAATTTAGAATTTTTAGCAACTGGTCATACTTAAGCCTGAATTCCTAGTCCCATTACTGTATTCACATAGAGAATACATTAAATTAATTTATAACATAGTGTTGAGTATTCCCATGTCTCTGCTAACAGGACATTGCATAGGGCTATGGCAAACTAAGACACATTTATATGAAGAGTTTCTCAATAAACTCTGGGATGAGAGGGAAGCCTCTTGGAAGAAAAACTACCAGGGACAAAAATCATGCATCCAGCTGAGCACTGGAAGGAACGAAAAATACCTTAGGCTAGAAATAAAGCAGTTTTTAAAGGAGTGAGAATGTTATAAGAAAATATCTAAATCAGTACCTAATGCAAGTTTGTTTCTTTCTCATGGTCTTCTTTTCCTACAGAGACAAAACAGTAGTAAAATTTCCCATGGCTCTCCTATTAAATGTGCTGATGCCCCGTCAACTAAGCCAAAAGGTCCTAGATGTCCTAGTGGGTGGGCACGCTGTCCTTGACCCTTGATAGCAGCTGCTTCTTGTTGCTGTGGGTTGAATCCTGAGGGAGGAAAAGGAGAGCTGTGGTATGGATGGGGGACTGCTAGGCTATGGCAGAGCAGAACTGCTTCCCTCCAGGTCCCTCTTCAATTACTTACACGCTGGAATCTGTCAGCAGTTTCTCCAAATACACTCCACAAAAGCCGATCTAAGCAGAGGTGACAGACACATCAACACAACTTTTCTCCCTTCAGAGTGCTACCCTGCTGCAGAAAGCTGAAGTAGATACAGTTCAAAACACTTAGATTAGGATGCAACAAATAAATTCTGTAAAATTTAGCAGACCTGGCTCTGTGGCATTCTCACACTGTGAAATTATAAATGAAAATGATGGATTATGAAGTACAAGCATTATGGAAATGAATGTACGATAATGTTATGTACATTAACATTACTGAAACAGTGTTCACTGGATATAGAGACTGTGTCCTCAGTTGTTCACAGAAGCTTAGAGGAGGAGATGAAATTGTATCAACCTCTGATTATCATAAAAATAAGCAATGATTTCTAACTTTTCCCAAGGCAAACTGGAGAGTGTGTGGGCTTTCCTTAACTCAGACACTCAGAGATTAGTCAGAACAAAAAATGCAAAGTTGTGGGCCCATTTCATATTTGATCTCAGGCTAAGGGTAAAGGAGCAAGTACATTCAGATGTACCTAGTATAAAATATGGACGAAATTATAAGCAAGGGCACAGAAAGTATGGCAGGAAAACATGAAGAAGAATCATTGGTGCATTACATTTTATTCTCCTATTTCAATCATAGTCATGCAACAAAGGACAGCTTGAAAAATACAGAGTAAAATCAATCTTATTTTGGTAATAAATAAAGGTAATTTTTATAGTTTTATAGGGTGAAAAAGAGAAAACTAATAGCCTATTAAGCCTTCAACTTCAAAACACCCCCTTTTACTTTCAATAACAATAGCCATTATTAAAATCACTGCTCCCCAAATGCAGGGATTGAAAGTGTTGCGATATCCTTATATTTGTTTGATCTGTCAACACTCTCTGCCTTGATCCATTTTTATGTGATGACAAAGGATTGAAATAGGTAAGAAAGCTGTTTTCAGGGAGTATCACACAGTGTTAAAACTGACATGGGCAGTGAGGGATGCTGTGACATATGGTCACAGCATGCCTGGGGGCTTGAGGTTGTGGCTGATGCTTCCTTCCCCTGAACAGGTGAGAGATACACAGGCTACAAAAGATCTTTAACCCAAAGTTCATCAAGTAGGGATTGTACCTGTGGATCCATCAGCTCCTCTACTGCCAACATGAAAGTTTTCAAAATCATGACTCAGGCTCTGTGAGTCAGGATGTCGTTAACACACAGCTCCACAAGCAGCATGTTCATGTAACTGATGATCTTTTCTTCCCCTGGCTGCTTGCTCTTTCTCCTCTAAACAGCAACACAAAAATCCTCTCTCTACTCACATATGCTCTGACACTTCACCTCCACTGCAGTGCTCGTGCTGGCTGGCCAAAGCCCCAGGGGTGACTGCCAGCTGGCTGACAATAACCAGGGCTTTCACAGCTGCCCCTATTTTTTTCTTTTTTCTTTTTTTTTAATCTCACTCTCTGTTCCTTAAACACTCACCAGCCTGCACAGAACTAGTGAACACGTGATTTGCAAACTTACACAAAACAAATAAAGGATCACTTCTGTTTCCTTTACTTAGGAAACCAAGCTAACACTGTTAGAAGTGAAATTCTTTTTATTCTCCTCTCACCGAGGTTATTTGTTCTGACATTTATTTTTCAGGTTCTTGTCATTAAGAAGGGCTCAAGCGATACACTCCCTTCTGTTACAGGTGAGCTGGAAGACTCACCTTTACATGCCTGCCAGAAGCCAGAGCTTGAGCAAACAGCACTGTGAGATTGGTGTTTCAATGGCACAGGTTGGCAACGCCACTGTGCTGCAGCTCCACAGCTAACGTCCCGAAAAGTACTTTCATGGAGAATAACTATTGTAATGCTGCCGGGGACTGTGAAGAGCATAAAACGTCAGTGCATGATGCATGGAATGAGTTAGAGGGAAATTGAATATGCATTTATGCAAGCAGTTGTAAAAGTAATTATTTTATGCAAATAGATGCAAACTATGCAGCAGGGGCAGAATATGACACTAGCTGAGAAGGAGAGATGGAGTGCAAAGATCTCAAAGTAAAAAAACCTTGAGAACTGAGCACAGAGCTGGCAACCCTCACTGTGCATGGCTGAGCCTGGAAGCACAGCTGGTGCTCTGACACAGCAGCTGCCCTTGCAAATGACCAGCTGCCTGCAAATGAAAGGAGAGCAAACAGTGTGAAGAACCTTGGTACTTCCAATTACCATGTGATAGGTAACATTGGGAATGTATGAAAGAGAGTGGGCTCGCAAAGCCAAAACTTGAGTATGTTCGACTGGAAGATGGTCAGTGGTACCTGAAAACATGACCTTGCACTCATCTTTTCCTCTTGGTAGAGCAAATCTGCCTCCATATTCAAGGAATAACCGGGGAAAATGGATGCAGAGGTGATTGAATAATTTTTACTTGCATCTTCTGAAACAATCCCTAATATCTACTCTAAATCTAACTTCCTTTAGCTTAAGGCCATTACCCCTTGTTCTGTTGCTACATGCCCTTGTCAAAAGGGCATAACCATTAGGAAAAGACTGATTAATTGGGACTCTCAAAAGCAAAAACTACGCATGAGAATTGGGATCACCTGTACAACTTGTAACCCCTTCTAAGTCATTTCAAGGGACAAACTGTGCTTCAGTCTGTCTTTCTGGCTGCAACCTATTTCATCTATAGTTTAATATACCTACAGAAGATAAACTACAGAACAGAAATGTTGCAATAGGTGGAAGTGGATTTTCATACAAGCAGTGGGGCTAGACACACATGGTATTTCACACCTACTCTTTTTAATCCCTTGGTTCATAGATACTGGAATTATCAGTCTTGCTAGTAGAAGGTGGTCAGCACTTGTGTTCCCTTGTGTGTCTGTCTTTCATTTGTTTGTTTGTTTGTTTAGCATTTCTTTAAGAACTAAGAGAAACAGGATCAAAGGTGAATGTTTTCAAGTGCACCTAGACAGAAACACTGCTGCTGAGATCTTGTTTTGTTGCTGTGTGTACAGCATTTTGTACTTTCTTTGGGTAAATCACCTTTCAATTCTTTTCTTTCATTTCACATATTTGGATTGTGTTTCATTAGGATTTCTAGATGTCTATGCAGGTATTGAAAACCTGGGATGTAAAAACTACATGATGCCATTACTGTTAGCAGTCTCACATCTCTGTATTTCTTCAAACAATACTATAACTAAAGGTGTCCATTCATTAGATATGCTTCATGAGAAGGATTAAAACTCTGTTAGAAACAAAGATCACAGAATAGAGTAGCTCTAGGAAATTCCTTCATTACTGAATCCATCCTACAAGCAGTAAAGATTTGTCCAGGTATTTTCTCGAGCCTATTAAAAATATTTTGATTTGTGTTAGATAATTACTACTAAAAAGATCCAGAGGCAACTCTACTTATATAAAGGAGGGGATAAGGTTAAGTATGTAGACATTTTTTTCCCATTTACACAATGAAATTAACCATTCTTACAGTGCAAAATCCTGGAAACCCACCAGGGTGCCTAAAGTGATGGGGAGAAGAGATGGGGCTGTGCTGATGTCAGTGGAGAGGAGGGAGCAGCCACTCAGCACGAGAGTGCACGATGTACCAGATATGGCTTGTGTGGGAGGTTAAACATTTCTTACCTTTCCAGTCTGACTTGGGACCAGAAGACAGCACAGCAACCTCTTATTTCAGCTTTTAAAGCAAAATATAAAAAATCGTGACTTCATCTCAAGTATGCCTGGAGACACGTAGCAAAACTATGAAGAACAAGTCTTGCATTTATATGGCAACAGCACTATGGTCGGCAGCAACCGTCTTCTAAAGATGCATCTGCAAAAGCAGCTGCAGAGTGGATGGGAGCCATAATGTCTACAGTGACGTTCCACGAGGGAACCTCCAGGCTGGGCTAGACCAGGACCCCAAATACAGCCTGCTCACAACAGACACTGATTTTAGTCAGCCATACAAAGGGTCTTACGCGATGAGGATGTTCAGAGCAGGGAATGCCCACCTTCACAGCTGAAGCTAGCACCAGCTGGCATTAGCCTCACTGTTGAGCACGTCAACAAGAAGTTCTCCCACAAGGAAACTCGGGGTAGGTACATACCTGTGGCAATGAAGTGAAGTGGGATGTGATGTGCTGATGAATAGCAGAGAGCAATTGCCATCGTAGTGACAAAGTGCTGGATCAATAGATTTTCCCAGTCTTTCCCTTCATTGCATGGTCAGCAGTGCAGCATTGCTAGCTGCCCTACCTCCTTCCAAAGTGACCTGAGCAACAGATTGAGCAGAAGGAAATAGGTCCAGAGAGGCACAGCAGCTCTTTCCATCAAGGCAGATGGGCTTGGGAAGGAAAATCCAACAGCAGAAAATACCTCCAAGACTTGATCACCTCTCTTGTATGAATCAGCAGGGGAATAAAGAAGGGTTTGAAACAAACTGAAATACAGATTTTTGTTATGCTTGTGTATTTGCTTCTCAATGCATTAAAACACCTTGTATAAGATAGGTTACTTCATTCTTTAGCAGAAAAGGTGTGATCTAATGTATTTGGACTACAGGAGAAAAAGGAACTTATACTGAGCTTTAGTAGCATTCAAATTGTTGACCTACTGCAAAATCTGAATGCATTTTGAGAGAAGATGGCAGCATCTTCTTGATCAATGAATAATCAATAATATATTTTATGGAAGATTTAATAGAGATATAAAGTGTTTAATACAGATATAAAATGTTTAATACAGATCGCAATTATTTAATACAGATCCTGGAAGTGTTCAAGACCAGGTTGGATGGGGCCCTGAACAACCTGATCTAATAATCAGCATCCTCCCCTCTAGCAGGAGGTTTGCAATTAGATGATATTTAAGATCTCTTTCAACTCAAGCTATTCTATGCTTCCACGATTCTAAAACAAAAATTTACAATGTAGAATGTTAATGTAAGTATGAAATACAAACCGTATATGACCTTTCCAGAGAGTTACTAAAAAGAAAAATTGATGAACTCCACATGAAAATGGCAATAATCACATTGAATTTCAAGAAAATACCAGGTCATGGTGGATCTGGGTGTTGAGTTTACCAGCCACTCACTCTGAAGACTTTTTTTCTGCACTAAGTGTACAATCAAGTGATGTATAATGCCATATAACCACAAAGCCTCAGGGGACCTCTGATTATGATTGCCAGTGTCCACATAGCCAAGAACAGTAGACTTTTCAATTACATAAGTTTGTATTAAACATGCAATTTACTTTCCACTGCAGTCAAAGGAGCATTTGCCCACAGTCTGTGGGGAGCTGGCTGACCTTCTTTTACTCCAGCTGCCAAACTATATTAATGGATTAAAAAACATACACTAGAGATATTCCTAATAATATTTGTCAGTAAACAACAGCAGTCATGCCACAGAAACGTTATGCAACTGAGAGTGCAAGCCATGATATAATTTCCGTAGTAGCAGAAGGCCTATCCACTTAAGTGCCCCAGAAGCACAGAACAAAGCGGAAAGCTTTGTCAGCAAACCTTGGTTATCTACATATTCTTTCCATTCTTCCATTTGTTCATATCCCAGTCAAACTGCTGTATTTCCCCTCTGCCCACACCAGTACAGCCAAAACGACTCTGTAGAAGCTCAAATATCTGAACTCTTCCGTAAATGTCAACATGCACTCTCCCTCTGCTCTTAAAGCTCAGTTACTTCTTCCTATGGGCAATTTATGTCCAACCATAGCCTTGTTCTGTGCACTGGTTTTTCCTATTTATTTTGGCTTTCTCTAGGAAATAGAGAATTTCCTCCCCTTTGCAAAGCTACTCCCTTTTGTGAAATCCCTAGGTAAGGTTTACCACGAACATCCTTTCATTCCTAGTGTTTTCAGGTTAAACTGAAAGAAGCACAACTGCAGCCCAAATCCTTTTTCCCCACAGTTAACCAGGATACATGAGGTAAACTGGAGGATCATCCCCCCTGCTTCCTAAACAGAGTGCTGTTTAGATTCCATCACGGTCTATCATCATTAATTGCTCTCTTTCCTCCTCTCCTGGACGTGCAGGTCAAGAGATTGATAAAGATTTTGGGTTTCTCTGGTTTTGCTCTGTTGTCTGATAAAGGGTGAGCCTCTCAGCCCTTCTGTCTACAATGGGTCCTGTTCTCCTAAGTCTTGAAGGAATTTACCAGCTGAGAGGTTTCCACTGTTTTGTAAAAGGGAGTTGAAATTGAGCAAGTTCAAAACTTACTATAGAGTCTGATATAAGCACATGCACACAGAGTAGAACTACACAGATCTTATTTCTTTCAAAAATCTAGGTATAAAAAACGAGGATCTGAAAATAAAACATACCTTTGGAGAAAAAGGGGGAAAATTATAAGGAAAAACACAATATCTTGTCTCTGGGGAAACATTACATAAAAAGAAAAAAACAAACAAACAAACAAAACCAAAACAAAAGAAAATCCAACACAAAACCTACAACAATAAAACAAAACAAAACAAAAAACCCACAACAACAAACCCCAAAAACAAACCAGAAGCAACCATTCTTCTCTCCAAAGTAACTTCGACCCTGCCATGACAGCCTGGTAGAAGAGAGAGAACTACATCCATTGAAGGCTGATGTGCTTTAAACTACACTTTACTTAAGAGCCTGATAAGCAACCAGGGGAGAAGGCAATGGGAAATTTACAGTACCTTTTGGGGTCTCCATTACCTGCAAGGACTTTGCTGCATTCCATTTACTTTTGCTAAGTTTTGAAATAATTAAAGTTCTCAAAAGCTATTAAGAAATGCAAGATAATTGTATGCCGTGTGTGCTATTATGTTCCTTAGTAATAAAGATAATGACAGCAAAAAGCATCTCTTACCATGACAGACTTTCAAGAAATGCAGAAAAAAAAGGGAGCACACTATAAGCAATGCCAGATAGACAAATGTGCCATGTCCCGCTATGATGCAAAGGGTCAGGGATCAACAGAGTTCACAAAAATTCTTGTTGTCTTTGTCAATTTAATGGTAGGTGGTAAATTAAATACAGAAGATAGTTTGGGGTGGGGTAATAAATACATATATATATATATATATATAGCTGTATAACTAGCATGAAACACCAAAATGTAACATTACATTTCTATTTCACTTTCTGAGGAAAAAATGTCTTTTAAATAAAAAACTGTTTCTGAGCAGCAGACACAAAAAAAAAAGATTATTTGATGAAATATAGTTTTAAGGGATGTTAATCAGGGCAATAATTCACCTTTCTTGCCATTGCTTTTACACATTAGTCACTGCCACAAGGTTTTCATCCCTGCAGATTACATCCCCCCAAAACACTACACTGAATCACAGATCGTTCTGATTAGCTGCTTTTATTTAGCTTCCCCCTAATCATTTGATTCTCTCTATGCAAGTAAAAAACAAATCTGTGATCCATCTGGTAAGTTATAGACCATAAGTTCCCATCTGGCACCCATGGACCAGCGGTAGTCCCCGGAGCACTCTGTGCCCGTCTACAGAGACTTGGCTGCTCTTCTGGTGCTGCTTTCTCCTCATCTCCAGCTGTTAAATCACATTAAAAGATGGGTTAAAAAAGCACAGAAGAAGAGAAAGTGAACATTATTTTCCCATGTAAACAATTGCTTTAGCTTTTAGCTGCAAGAGGGATGTTACACAATTGTGAATGTGTGGGGAGGAACCTTGGAGGCACGTGTCTTTCTCAGTGGCAGCTTTGCACACCCCAGGTCCCTGCCAGAGGCTGCAGCAAGGGCTGTGAACTGCTCCTCCAGAAACTCAGGGCTCACTTCAAGTGTCACACCATTAACTGGTTCATTGCTTATTGCTTCAACAGAAATGTCTACCACTTTAGGGAAGAAAGGGCTGATTTTCCTTGATTAGTCTGGATCAGTTGCCTTCCCCTCAGATGGTCATGTGGTCCTGCACCTGAAGCACCAGCTAGGGCACAGCTGAGCAGTTTTGTGACAACTCTCCCATGTCCACGGTTTACAGCCTGGAGTAGGAAACATAATGTTTGTTTACTTCACTCTAGTAAACTGATGTAGTTCAGTAATTGCTACAGATTACACTCCTGGAGATGGGAAATTAGTGAAGCATTTTAGTCATCCCAGTTCACTCTGAGCCCACACACAAGGTGACACCACCAAGTCCCTAACCCTCATTATGTCTGACAGCCCATGCTGAGGCTGCAGTGGCAGTGGTTTCTATCCCCTCTATCCTCTCACCCCACCTGCCCAAGGCTCCCAATCCCACCAACACCACAGCTGAAAATGCTCTCCAACAACATCACTCACAGCCCAGCATGCAAGTGAAAGTGCCATCAGTTCTGGTTTGTTTTAAAATAGCTCGGGTCTTTGCATCCCCAGTCCCCAAAAGATGATCTGCCAGGATAACTTCTTCAGCTATCACATCAAAACCTGACTGAGATCCTGAAACCTATAATACAATCCCATACTGTCTCACAGATACTTGAACTCATCAAAATGTCTTTGGCCAGCACCCACCAGGCACTGCACACAATGTGGCTATTACAGTTCAGGCTGAAAACTGAGGATGTAAGAACAGCTTAACCAATCAATATTGAATTTCACATAGGAGTACCTGAAGGGAACATAGGTGTGGCAGTGGATCCGTTATCAGGTTTTACTCATATTTACCTCAGTGACATTTACCATTTCAGTGTGTGCCAAATACCTTGAGGAGTTCCTGTACATTGTACCAAAGAAACACAGGCAAGAGCCGCAGAGCAAAGGCAAGATTTAGGTGTTTGTGGAGTTGGTACATGATGTTTATTCTCATCTGCATAAGGAAGGCTGACACCCTAGAGCCCTCTGCCCATCTCAATCTATTCAGTACAGCAAATGCATTTCTGTGACCAACAGCACACCACAGAGTAGTACGGCTGCATCCATCACGAGTTCCAACAGACTAGCACCTATTTTCTGCTAGTTCTGGTGAGACCATCCTTACACAAGCAGCTGGGACAGGTGGACTAATACAGAAGGGGCTCTGCTGCCAGTCCCCACAGCATCAGTGCATCTAAAAACAGGCTGATGTGGGGATACCCTGACACAAAGTAAAATAATGTCCCTTACTTAACTATGAAAATTAATATGTCTGTAGATGTCCAGAGCTGTAGCTTCTTGGGGTCTATTGTGCCAGGCTCAGGGTTCTTTAGTCTCTTCAAAGTCAGCATGTGTTTAAGCACTTCATGCTGCTTAATTCTGGGCTTCTGGGAGCCCAGAATACTCCACACACTAAATACGTTAAGCAATTGACAGCCCGTGCCCTCAGTGTCTCTCAGTTATTCATTTGGAACAAAAGGCTGTGCTTTTCCTGTACTTTATGCTTTGCTAGCCTGGAATTAGCTTTCTGCCAGCCCCTAAAGCCCAAATCTGATCTCATCCAAACTTTGGGAAGGATGGATCTGGCTCCAAGCCCTGTAATTCGAGGCCATCTTTAATCTAGAGTTAGTAAAGGCTTGGGGTTTTTTATGTTAATTCCCCGCTTTCTCATCAACTAAGGGAAAAAAAAGAAGGAAAAACTATCTGGGTCCTAGGGATATTATCTTCCCTTTCTTTTGGAAATAGATGATGAACCAATCAGGCTGTGAATGATAAACAACTGCTTTAAATAGATAAGAAGCAAATAGGCAAAGAGACAATAAGGTTATTAAGGGATAATACTGGGAAACTGAGTGACAGATGATTATCTGAACTTCATTTAATTTCAAATTTAGCATTTCTTTTACACTCACTCCTATAATTTTTCTTTTCCCTTTTGTTCACATTCACTCACGGGGGGGATGGGGGAAAGGTACATCAAAACCACAGAATTTGTCATCATCTAAAGCAAAAATTTAACATATCACCAAGAAACTTAGTACTTTGCCACAGATCTTTAGGGTCACATGCAGGGCCTTTCATGCAGATTATTACCTCCATTCTCAGTTCTTGCTCTTCAGGCAGAAGCCAGCACCTGCTGATACAAGAACAGTTTAGTGCAGTTGGTAAGTCCTGCCCTGTCTGACTGCTGTAGAGACCTGCACTGGCTCTGTTGTCTGCTGACCTGGAGCATGGACAGAGGTGACATGTGCCTCATTATCCCAATAATGCAGGCATCACTTCAGAAACTTTTGTTTGAGAACACAAACGTAAAGATAAATAGTCCCAGCCTGATTTATTTTCTGTTAATTAATAAAATGAAACTAAATTGTGAGACATATCAGTTCATTCTGTTGTTCATTTCCCACAGAACAAACAGGAAATTTGATTAACTGAGATAGTCATAGCTTCATAGGCCTGATGAGTGATGTCCTCTTTTACCCATGCACATAGGAAGGGCTAAATGCTCTTCTGAATAGTCTTACTAGTTTCTGTGACACCCAGAGAAATGGAGGGAGAGGACTGATTGTGCACCAAAATTCATGGAATAAGCAGCAATGCCTCTCTCCTGTAGAAGCTCTCTATTTTAGAACTGTTGACCCGCAGCTCTGTAATTCTGGAATACTCTGCTCCCAATACAGCTGACACCAAACCTTTACCAAAATGCACTCAGTTCTCACTCCTTTTTATTTGGAACCCCAAAAAACATCTGCCATCCCAAATTACAGAGCACCCTTTGCTCTAAATCTTACCACTTTAATCAAAAAGAAATCCTCATTCTCTCATCTTTTCCTCTATCCTTACCTAATTTCATAATGTTTGGCTATTCAGGGATGAGTAGCCTACATGCTCTTTGAATAAAGTATCAGCAATTTTCCTATGCATGGCTTCATTCACTTGGCAGTTTTACAGCTGCTAATGCTACTGTGGATAGCAACCTCTTAAATAATGCCTGAAAATAATGTCATTTTACCCTCAGAAAGCAGCAAAGTTATGTGGTTCTACAAGTCTGCACATAAACATGCCATTCTTTAACCAAAGAGGGTCATTAACTTGTTTCAAATATTTTTTTAATCCCTGCTAAAAGAAAAATATTTAAAAATCCTGTTTTTATTCTAAATTAAGGCAAAGATTGCTCCTGCAATAGTAACTCTGATTTTATGTGCATAGGGCATGCAAAGTGATATAATAAGCAGAACTTCAGTGCTGATACTTTTCATCAAAAGAACAATTCAGTATGGAATGACATCAGCATTCTAACTAAGATTTCTTCATTGTTTTTTGGCAAAACATCAAAGAAATGTTGTGAACTAATTGTTCATTATATTTAGCTGAGGTTCCCAAGAAACATTTTATGACTTTTCAGATCAAATATTAGCTAGTAGGAAATGTTAGATAGACACTGATAAACTAAATAGTAATTGACCAGTGCCATGGAAAACAACTTTTTCTTTATGGAAAATTCACACTACTAATATTCCTTAAAGGGATTCAGCCAACCAGGTTGTAAAGAATGTCAGCAGGGTTTTATTGAAATTAACCTAAAAACTCAATACCTTTTACATTTTTTTAAAGGGGAGGAGGAGGAGGCTGCTGTTTTTTTGCACATTCAGCTATTTTGCTAAATGTTATTTGATTTTTTTTTTTTTTAACTGTGTAACTGTTCTCAAATTCAGCTAAATTCCACATGGCTGCAGGCAAATAGTCCCTGTTGTAATACAGAAGAACATGGATAAAAGTAGGAGAGGAGGCCTTTAGGGAACACTGTTGTAAATCAGGGAAATCCATGTAGCTTGCCATGAGTTAAATTCTATAAATTTATGTACCAAATGAATTCCAACACAATCACAGCTCTGCAGATAAGAATGTATTATAGACCCTTTCTAGTCGCAAATTGCTTCATCCCAGCATCTCTTGGGAGTAACAGTTTTAGGAAAGTCCTCTAGCATTTATTTCATTGGAATAGCTCCACAAAGTTAGCTCATGGTAAATACAAAACAGGCTAAAAATATAAGTTCATTTGCCTTCTGGAAAGTGTAGTAGTTGTTTTCTTTGGGGGACCTTTTCCATTTACACCAAATTCTTTGGAAATCAGAGCAATCAAAGTGGAACCATATAATAGAATTGAATTGGATTTGAGCTTATATTTTCTGCAGTGAGGAAAACAAGCGGACTACCACCATGTCTTTCAGGATCCATTAACAGGGATGGAACACCAACATACAGCCGAACAGCTGCTGCTGACAAACAGGAGCAAAGAAGTTCTGTTGTGAAGAGTAAAGTAAACCTAAAAAGAAAAACAAAAAACAAAACAGAAAGCTGATGTGAACAGCCTGCTGTTCATTATCCTCTTGAGAAATATGTTCAGAACATCATACTGCCAGAGATATTGAAGAATCAGTAATGCTTTGACATGTCTCCGCATTATGCTGCTTGCAAAACAAGCACTGTTCCTGTTGCCAGTGAAGTTTGGAATTACATTTCCAATTATTCACTTTGCCTACCAGAGGACAATAAGGTAAGAGCTTATTAGTATAAAGCTTGTGCAGAACAAGTATCTAGTGTAAAACTAAATCATGTAACTACACTATTATTTGTGCTATGATGTTACATCATCTAATGAGTACATCTACAGTAATAAAAGGAAAACCAACCAATCTACTCTCTATAGTTAACTGATGGAGCAAAAATGCTAATCTGCACATTTTGGTATGCATTTTACTTTTACCAAGAATGTCTTTGTAAAAGACGCGTGCACTTGAGCTTGTTTGCATTAATTTGTGTTTGATAGCTATATTCCAAAGCGCAGGGCCCATGTGTGGAGCAGGAGCACTGCTCATCCCACACCCCAACATGGCTGGAAGCAATGGGGGTGATGGTAACAGTAGCACAGAGCAGAGGGAAGGTAACTGAGCATCAATGATGCTTTCTTATGCACATAAAATGTGTGCTGCAGTCTTTAAAAACATCTCATCCCAAAAGAAGGACAGGATGTCTTCAGCCTCTAAGCAAATATTACAGCAAGTATTTCAGAAAGTGGATAAACAGTTGTATGATTATGTGCTGTTAGACAAATGTGCTTTTCCCCTGAACTCCTAAAACAGCTATAGTCTTTCCTCCCAGCATTCACTCCCATGCTTTCCAAAGGCAAATAGGAAAGCCAGAACTAATGAAACTGTTCTTATAAATGTTATAAGAGGAAAGTTTCACTATATATATATCCATGGTCCATCCACATTATAAGCACAGCACACAGTTCTGATTTCCTCATCTTTAAGAAATACGTGGAACTGGAAAACTTTCAGAACAGGACAGGAAGGGTAATCAGCTGCCAGACTAGTTTCTGTGTGAGGAACTTATTCATAAGCCAATGTGTTTTAAGTTTGGGAAAGACTGATGGAGAACACAAAAGAAAGCTGTAAAATGATTAGTGATGTGGAAAAGGTGGATTCAACCATTCACTGCCTCTTCTCATATCAGAACTACACACAAATCTACTAGGAGTAAGCTTTAAAAAGCATTAGGATTAGGGGAAGCTGGTCGTCCCACACATATGGAGTAATGGATCTGCAGATCTTCTGAAGACATGACCCTGTGAATGCTAAAAATGTAAGAAAGTTGCAAGGAAGCTGCTCTTGTGAGAGGAGTCCTTTGCTACGGGACACACAGAAAGGAATCCAACTTCAGAGATGTCAAGGCTGAAATAATTAAATGCTAAGAATATATAAGAGGGAAGTATTACAAATGCTTAGACTGCTTTTACACTTTCCTAGGCAATGATGTAACTGGGTACTTATGGACACAGTGGGATACTGGATGTGGAACTAAATGGATTTCCGGTCTAAGGCAAGGTGGCTCATTTTATTAGGATGAGAGAAGAAAGATGGATTTTTTTCAATTAAAAAATCACAAAATTACCTTGATTTGTGATCACGAATTCTTGCACTTCACTTTAGCAAAGAGAAAATGCATCATTCTGCACCCTTTTTTTTCCCATCAAAACAACACTGGTATTCAAGTTAAAGACACTTCTAGTTCAGAAAACCAACATTTCACAACAACATCTTATCTTCAGCTCCCACCGATTTCAAGGGCTCAGTCATTTAGAAATTCTGACTACAAGACTGTTGAGGTAGGGAGGCAATCAAGTTACTTTCTCCAAAGGTACTAGAAAAATAATTATTATTTTTCCTTGACAAAGATTGTCACAAAGTAGGAGTTTTTTCAGTATGAATCTCTACAAACCTGAGGTGTTTTCTGGCTACCCTCCTTCAAAGAACATGTTGTGATGCTGCACATTGAGAGCATTTCTCAAAACTATTCTCCAAGACTGACTCCCTTCTGTCAAAGGGGTGTCTAGGAAGCACAGAGGACTCTCCATGTCAAAAGCTATAAGACAGGCACAGTTCTCAGATCAATGGAATTCATATCCTGCAAGGGTTTTGTTCAATATAAAGAGGCATTTATAAGCTTTCTGAATTTTTCATCTCTCAATAAATGCTATAAAGACTATTTTGTGAACCCTTTAAATAGCAAAAACTGTGCTTAAGATCTTTCAATTTGACAATTTTATAAAGTGACTGTGTGGAGTATTAACTACTTGAAAAAATCATAAATCCTCTTGTTTACAAGATAGCCATCAGCTACCTGGACATGGTGCCAGTGAGTTAGCATAAAATAGAGCTGTTGATAGGCCAGGGAGAAAGAAACGAGAAATAGTCAGGCTCAGTTATAATTACTTCAGTATTAAAATAACTGCAAAGGGAAACAAGCATGAGTCATTTTCTTTGGGGCCAAATTTTTCTTACTTTTAGTCACGTTGAGCAGTGTCATGCTAAATGTGTGGTTCTGCAGCCTCTATGCAATTCTCATCAAATATTTTTCAGTGTTAATAAGAATACCTTCAACTGGCTTGTTAAGTTTGAGAGTGAATTTTGAAACTAGTTTGGTATGAAGAAATACATCGGGGTATTGATAGAAGCCTTTTTTCCTTCCAGTGCTAGGATCGGAAGGGGTTGATATCCCTTTCTTGTTTCTGCCCTTGCTTTCTAAACTTGCAGATTATCTCCCAAGTTTTCACATGATTTAGATCGTCTGTTGCACAGAGAAGTCTCTCCTTCTGCTCCCAGAAGGAGACTTTGACAACATGATTTGAAGTGTTGAAGGGGAAAGCCAACCACTTTTTAAGGTAAACTTGAAATCTTTAGACTGTTAAGCATTTGGCAATCCCAAGAATGTTGGAGGGGAAAAAAATACTGGTTCTTTAATTTATCATAAATATTTGCTAGAGTTCCTGTTTGTACTAGAGACAGGGAGACTATTCCTTCAGGTATGAGGTAAAATAATTGCAGATTCAATAGAAAATCACATCCCATTTACCAACAGAAGGAAGTAGTTAACACTTGTCAATGTGACAAAAGAGTTATGTCAAAAAGGTCTGATTTCATTCTTTAAGATAACACTGTTTATTGAGATAAGTGCTGGAATGATGTGTTTACTTCTGCGATCAGTGTTGTCTAAAGGCATTAGGAAAATAGAGACGCTACAAGAAACAACTGAGAGTTGGAAAAAATCCTTTACTGTGTGTAATGGGTTTGGCTGAGATGGAGTTCCCCTGGGAGGGGACACAACCAGATCGGCTGACCCGAACTAACCAAAGCGATATTCCATACCATATGACATCAGTTCAAATGTAAAAGCCAAGGAAAGGAGGAGGAGGAGACTGGGGGCATACATTGTTTATAATGTTTGCCCTCTGAGCAATTGCTCCATGTGCTAGAGCCCTGCATCCCGGGAAGTGGCCGGACACCACTCACTAATGGGAAATAGAGAATGAACCTTGTTACTTTCCTCTTTGCTTATGCATGCACAAACTTCCACTTGCTTTAGAAAACTGCCTTATCTCAACCTGTGAGTTATTTTCCATCTTATTCTATCTCTCCCTGTCCAGGTGGCCCAGTTGTGTCCCCTGCCAGGATCTTGCCCTCAATGGGGGTTGGGGGGAAGGAATGTTGAGAGATAGTGCTGACGCTGTGCCAGCACTGCCCAGCAGTAGCCAAAACACTGGTATGTTATCAACAGCTTTCTTGCTAACAAGGCAAACCATACCACTGTGAGGGCTGCTATGGGGGAAATGAACTCCATCTCAGCCAGAACCAATACACTGTGGCAGAGTAGGCAAGGCAGGTCATACTAGAATATTTGAGAAAGGACATTTAGAAAAGATCTGATTATAGTGCATAAATACTATCCTGGAAAGAAAATATCAGATCAGAAAGGTTGGGTAATCTGCAGAAGAAAGATTATAAAGTTCAAGAGCTGAATCCTAAGCAAAACTAATCTAAATTAAAAATTAGGCATCAGTACTTAATTACGGGGAAAGAGGTTAATTACTGGAAAAAAGCTATGAAAAGAATCTGAGCATTCTTCATCTCTGGGTGCCTTTAGAACAACATGCTTCTTCTAAAGCCAAGATGTTGGCCTTATAACAGGGTAACTGAATGAAGTTTAATGACCTATGATAACAAGAAGATGAGACTAGCCTTAATAGTAAATTCTGGACTTAAAATCAGCAGAGAATGACATGAATAAATATTTAGAAAGCTGAAAAATGTGCTAAATAACTACTCTGCAGACTTGACGGAATCCCTGTTCACCAAGCACAAGTGTTGTTATTGGAGTACCACAGTACTTAGGAGCAAAGTCACA
Source organism: Empidonax traillii (assembly GCF_003031625.1). Lineage (NCBI taxonomy): Eukaryota > Metazoa > Chordata > Aves > Passeriformes > Tyrannidae > Empidonax > Empidonax traillii. Next base: position 913,208 of record NW_020955457.1, on the reverse strand, counting down.
GCCTGAAGGGCAATCTGCTGTAGTAATACAGCTTAGGGAAAAAGCAAACTAAAATGCTTTGGTTATCTTGGTCCTTGAAGAAAATGTAAATAAGTTCCCAAGTATTTTGATGTGCTCACCTTCAGAATCACAAATTTAAAAATTAAATAACTTGCATCTTAGTTCTTTCAATGGATTGATGCATCTGACTGTTGGTTCTTGATGGAATGATGTCAACAGAACTGAAAAGCACTTCAAAAAGAATCTTTCTGAAACCCAAAGAATTGAAAGAGGAATTTTAAATAGATAGTCCACATATGACCAGATGCACCATGGAAAGTCATTTCACAAACTCCAGACTTAACATTTGAGGTTTTTAATGAAGGTGCAGTGAATATATGATGATGACCTGAAAATAATTATTTCTATGTGCTTGGGAGCTTGAAATGTCATAAATGTTATTTATTATGTTATTTATTATTCTTAAAATTAATTAATCCTTCCTGATATCTGTGGTAAGAGGACATTGGGTGTTTTTCTTCTTTTATTGCTATTATACCTCAATTTTTAAAAAAAATTAGTCATCTGACAACAAAAAATATGATGCCTTTGCTTTTCAGAGAAGAGGAGAGAGGGATGGACTTAAAAGAGAAGCTAACTATTCTATTTGGTATTTTTCAATGAAAAGGACTAATTGCGCACAGCTTTATCCCCATTTATTTATCAGCTGCAAAGGCTATGTCTCTGTAAAAGCCAGCTAGTATGAACTCATTCTTGGGCATACGGGATTCAAATAAAAACATAAGTACTAATTCCATCGTTTATGTCCTCTGTTATTATAAAAATAATGTTAAATATCTTTATGTACACTGAATAAAGATATTGCTGGTAAAAGCTTCAGGTGAACATGGGGAGGTATACGTTGTTTCTTCAGGGAGTAGTACAGGACAGACAGCAACACAAGAGCACCACCTCACCCATGTGAGGGAGGAAGTAATTACAATGTTTGTAACATTACACAACAAAGAACTGGATTGGAATTTCTGGCATATTTGACATAAACTTCTAAAATCTGTGAAAATTGATTATAAGTTGGATGAAACCTGAAGTCTTCATGAAATAGAGATGTCAGAGATGTTCCTGAGCCATAGAACTCCTCAAAAGAATAATAACGACGGTTAAAAATGCATTAATCCAAGGGTGTTCCTGTACTTCCTTTGTGCCTGCAAGCTGCTGTGCACATGTCAGTGTTGCTTGGACACCATTTTCTTCTGAGATTCCTACTAAGCATCTTCTGCCATTTCAGCACTCCAACTTCGCAAGAAGGTTCCTTGTTGCTGTCTCATTATTGGGTTGTTTCACTCAGCAGCCTGAGAGGGTTGGGGCCTTTGTAACTTTGTCCGTGGCCCATTTACTCCAGCACTTTTACATGCTAGGAGGACTGAAGAGCTGCTGTCTTTCCTGTGGCTTTAGATGAGATAGGCAGTGCGATGTTGCAGACATCTAGGACTGCATTTTGTTTAAAGACCTACACATGAAGAATAAACAGAGACTTCTACCCCGTGACAGTCACCTTTAAAATAAGAAAAATCAACATATTGCTGTGACTGGGATTTTTATTATTAGGCAAGACTTAGCAAGATAATGTGCTGCCAAACTTGCTATTGTCTCAGTTTGAAGTCAAGGTTACTTTCCAAAGGTTGGTTTCATATGGACCGATTTACTACAGAGAAAATTGCTTTTCAGTTTAAGGAGTACATATAACAGGCTTTGATGTGCAATCTGAAATGGAGGAAGGCTATCCTTTGTGCAAGGAAACCTATCTTATCAAATTCTGTCTTGCAATAAACCAAGATGGATGGAGTGATGGATGAGAAATAATTTACTGCCAAGATAACCTTAGCCTGAGTAAGCCTTGCTAACTGCAGCTCCAAATTATTTATCAGAGTTTACAGAGTTTGTCTTGGATTTGACAAATGTATACGTGCTAGGCAAGGCTCTGATTGCTTTAACTGAAATCTGTAATCACGTACATTTATTTTTTACTTCATCTGTTCTGCATCCTGCTGTCTCTCTGCTGCTTCTGCTAAAACAGAAAACTTTGAAAATTGTGTTATGAAAAATTGATATTTTCTGTCTCCTGCACTTGAATAGCAAAAGACATCATTGTCTAATCAATGGAAATAAAATTTCATATCCATGATGCCACCAACATTTTCTTAAACATAGCTCTCTGGTATTCATAAACAATTCCTGTGACAGACAGTTAACATTTTCTGATCATTATCTGCCATTACCTACATTTATAAAACTTGTTTACAGAATTGCTTTGGAAATTTCAAGAATTTGAACTAAGATTTTTCCCTATCAATACAAAGCCTGGGGAGTCATCTGTAAGAGGAGCAGTAAAGCTGCAGTGTAACAATAAAACTTAAGCAAAAGAAGGCTATAGATGGCTTTAAAATAAATTCAAATACTTTTATAAATATGAAGAATTGCTTTGCTTGTTTATATATATTTATGATAAATATGCAACTGCAATTTAGCTGAATTAAAATTCAGCAGAATCGACAGCACGTGTATTTTGCATACAAGACAATAGAAGTCCTTGAAATCTATACACATCAACACTTAGAAATGTGATCACATAAACTGTGTTTTGTCAGCAAAGGAAATCGTTGTCTATTCTATAATGCTGTCTGAGATGCAGCAATGTAAATGTTAAATGGGAAATGTCATTCAAGAGGACCCAGAAATAGGAATCACAAAGTTCTGATCTTCTCACTGCTCATGCAGAACAGGTTCTGGTATAAATCTGAGACAACAGAGAAATGTCAAATTTTCGCAAATGTCATCCTGGAAAGGTTTAGCAATCAGAAGTCAGTCTTCAGGTGAGGATCACCTCCCCCATATTTTTAGAGGAGATTAGAGAAAAGTGACAAAGTAAAATCAGAAAGGTTCAAAGCATATAGGAACACACAAGGAGCAAACTAACGGCATATGAAGAAAATTATAAACAGGTTGATTAAGAAGGAGGCAATTCAGGTAACATGGCATTGGTAGGAAATTACATAGGTAGCACATTCATTCCTAAACCACTTACAGAATACTGCCCTTGCAGGAATGAGACTGATTATATTGTTCAGTGCAAGTGCTTTGAGATGCTTGGATGGGAGTGTATGGATAGGAAAAACGATCAAAATTGTACTGAATTTTAAAAGAAATAGAATATTTCTTGATTCTTTTAAGATAAGTTTGGCTTTGCCAATAGTAACAGAACTAACAAGTTCTTCAAGACTTATCTTCAATATATAGATTTAGGAGTTTATAGGTACATTCTTATTGAAACACACTATGCATCAAAGCATAAAAATAAGTGGAGTGACCTTTCCTAAACATCCTTACTGCACTAATATACTCTTCCCCACTGCATAATTAAATCAATAGGCTGAAACTAAACTAAGCAATAGGGGTGTCACAACTTACCTCATATGTGGTTTAATTTTGGGGAACAATCTAAGGCACTTCATTATGTTAAAATGTTTTCCTGAAAAGTACATCAGATGTTAACTCAGTTTAATGTCAGTGCTCACTATTTTGCATCTATCTTCTTCTTTTCTGGCTGTTTTTCTTTACAATAAAGCAGTTATAAATCACTGTCTGAAATGGAATTAAATCAAATGATGCATAGCAAGTAAAAAGATCAGTGCCATAAAAACTGGCAGACTGGAAAAATATTAACATGAATACACGACACAAAGACAAGGAAAAGTAGTTTCGAACGTCATCTACGATGCAAAATGTGGCATCACTGTAACTACATGAATTTGGAACAGACAAGATATTGGCTCTAATTTCTAAAGGGTGACCCTTTGTACTCCTCAGTCACGAGAGATTCCTCATGGGTCTGAGACATGGAATCTTAATTCTCAGGTGGAGTTTAAGTAAGATTAGGCAACGAGGTTGCTCTGAACAGGCAGGGAAAGGTGGAGTACTGAAAATTTCTCATTGTTTCATGAGTTATTTTGTTAAAAAGTGAGTTAAATGATGGTATTTTGGAGCCACTGAAGAAACCCGGTAAATTACTTGGAATCTTTTCCACATACTCAAAAAAAAAAAAAAAAAAAAAAAAAAAAAAAAAAAAAAAAAAAAAAAAAAAAAAAAAAAAAAAAAAAAAAAAAAAAAAAAAAAAAAAAAAAAAAAAAAAAAAAAAAGGCAGAACAAAAAGCAGTAACCTGGAGAGTAAATACTAGCAGGGGTACTAATGCCATGAGTTTCTTTTCTGTAGCATACTGTAATTGCTATCTATTTTAATACGATGCTCAAGAACAATGATCCATAAAGGTAGCAGTTATTTAACACTTAGATCACTGCACTTCAGATACTATTCCCCCGCAACTTCCGTATGTTCTAATTTGTAGCTCAGATAACTGCACAATAGATATTAATCACAAGTCAAAGTGAAGAGTTTCTTCTCACAGGATCAAGGAGGGAGTACATGATTAAAAGCAAACCTCCATTTTGAAACAGCTTTCAAGTGCTGAGTATCATACAGTCACATATAAATTAGCAGTAAACCTCTGCAAAAATTAAGTGAGGGGTTTTACAGAAGCACATTCTGCAATTCTGTGTTTGCAAAATATACCTGAAAATACCAGATTCAGTTTGATTATAGTTTTCCTTCGGAGGAAAAGATTCACAGGAAAGTTTTCATCCTGTAACAATATATGCAGTACTCATTTCTGTGTGTGCATTGTGGGCATTACTGGATCCTGCACATTCATAGTAGCAACTTTGTAGGAGTGTTCCAAGTTATAGTTTAATTAAACTGCTAATGGAAAACATTATTGAGAGGTAAAGCCATCATCTTTCCCTAACTTCATACCCCTCCCTACTACTTACATTTCACTTAGCATTTTTATTGCCATATTTGATAAAAGAAAACTAATTAATCCATATCCGATAAATTAAAAATTTACTTTAAAGTACAATTAAAACCATCCTTTAAAGAATGAAAACTTACATTTCTCTTCATTATTCTCAACTCATTTTGTAAAGTATTTGGAATGTCTCACATTACAGTTCCCTTTTTTGAATGGATATGCAATAATACCATTACTGTATTGTAGTACAAAATATTCTCATAAATCACACCTAAGCCACAGATGTCAAATAAATTAACACTGAATTGTCCTGCCATTTATTTTAACTTTTCTGCTTATTAGCTTACAGACCACGATAATCTAGAAAGGATTTCCTAGTCATGAGCATTCTGTTGTGTAACTTTTTGATGGGAAAGTTTGGAGGTGTAAAATAGAAAGCACACACACTCCTGTGAATGCTATCAGAGAAGGCAGGTAGCTCGTGGGAGAAAGGAAGGTGTGATCTGAACTCAAAACAATGACATCCAGAAGCAAGTGCAGTTCATCACAGTAAAAGAGTCAAACCAGACTCAAAGCCCACCTATTTCCAACACTGGTTATTTCCACTCAGAGCACATTTTTATTAAAATTGATTGGTAATTATTTTCTTGGACTAAAGTGTACATTCAGATTATGAAAAAAAAAAAAAAAAAAAAAAAAAAAAAAAAAAAAAAAAAAAAAAAAAAAAAAAAAAAAAAAAAAAAAAAAAAAAAAAAAGACAATCACTTCTCCCTTTGGATATCAGGCTAAAACTCATCATGGATGGAAGATTTTTTTACTATAATATAATTGGCAAGATTGAAAAACATGATGTGCCTTACACTTTATCCTATCTCTGTTTTCTGTTGCTGCAGCTATACTCATCATAAGAACTAATCAGAGGAGATTTTCATTTGGCCATGGCACACCACACCACACTCCCTGGAGACAGGGAGCTCCACTTTGGACACAGAGGTCCTGGAGGCCATCAGACATCCAGAAGACCAAACCAATCTGCAGACAAGATAAAGCAGAAATCACTGGAACTGTATCTGTCTAGCAGATCTCCACTGGCACTATATTTTGAAAAACTTGGAAATTACACTAATGAAGTATTTTGTCAAATATTTTTCCCTATGAGCTCTAACTTTGAGCTTTAAATTTATTGTTACACTTTACTGATTCAAAATTATGGTTTCCTGATTTCTGGTTAGTTTACTTCACAAATCCTTTCACTAGGTTTGCACTCATGCAAGTCATGTTGGGCATCCCATCTGCAACTCGCTTCTGACTTCATGGTCTTCTTCTGATCTTAACAGAAGAACCAGAACCTCAACTGCTGAGTACTGTCAGAGGTTCCATCAATTTCCTAACAAAACCAGAAATGTACCATGGAAAAAAACTTGACATCTCAGATATAGTTAGAAGGCAACTGGTCTGCATATTCTGTCAGTGACAAAATCTGTTCTCCCACACACCCCCCGTTGAGACCTCTCCTGCACTGCCTAAACAGGGGTAAAATCAATGGGCTAAGACTCAACAACACTCAGCTCTTACATACAGGATTTACCATATACATCCCATCTCCAAAGGGAAGCAAAGCAGCTGCGTGACAACATGCAGCTCCATCCTTTAGTGTTGAAGCCAGGATCCAAAAAGCAGATTAGTGACAGTGGTCAGCCTTGCCTAGAAGCTCCCTGACCTCTTTGAAAGCTTCCCACCTTCTCTTATTAGTTCGCGGTGGTATTTTTGATCAGTTGGCCAGCAATACAGATGAAAATTATTTTTGCCATAATTTGCTACTATTTAAAATACACTCTTCCAAATAACAAGCTCACTTATTTTCAAAATTAAACTGACATTAAGAGAATCAGCCGGAAAACATCAACAAAGCAAAATACCCCAAATTCTGGCATCACACTACTGGTACACATATTATGTCCACTTTGAGCAGGAAGAATAGACCAAACCAATCCTGAATATTCTGGAAATTGCAGCCCAGCTTAATCATTAAAAACCCCAAGATGATTAGACAAATGAGTAATTTTATTTATTGCCTCAAGAAAATAGAAGAGCATATTAAAGACCTTCGAAGCACAGAAACTTTGCTGCTGCATTTTTGGAGAGTAGTCCTGATTTTAGTACATGCTTTATTTCTAGCCATCTTGTCATATGATAAAACTCCACCTTATCTTGAACATATGGGTGAGGTGAAAAGGCAGTTACTAGGATGCTCTCAGAACCAGGTGGAGTGTCTGCCTCAGCCACTGATCAGCACTGCTGCCTGCAGAGAAGTGGGGAATGTACACCAGGAAGCAACTGAAAAGGCAGCGGAAGAAAATCAGCTTCAGGAATGTTTCATGATATAAACTATCTTAATCCCATGAAAACTTCACAACTCTGACTTTCCCCATCCTACTTCATCCTGGACCCCAATTTTCTTCTCTGAATTTCTGCTGTACTTCTCTGAATTTCTGTCTGTACTCAAGGTTCTGATGCAGTTGAACAAGCTGAAGTACAACTTCTCACTGCTTGAGATATATTAGTATTCTAGTATTGTGAAAGTTGTGTTATTTTATATTCTATGAGGATTTATTCTGAAATCTTAGCATATACCAGTCTCTTTACCTTAGATGTGTCTGAATGCACCAGCTGATTAAATCCTAGGGTACCACAGTAGACAAGGGAGAATTCAAAGAAAGTTCAAATCACTAAGCTGAAAGTCTGAAATACCTAATTTTTTTTAGCCCTGCCTTAGAGGTAAAAATACTATACCTCATACTTTAAATTAACTCACTCAGAGGCTATGAAATGTCCGCAATTGCTCTCTCTAGAAAAATGCTGTCAAGCCACTTATCATCAGATCATAACTGGTTGCAGCTACATTACATTAGAGGGAAGTGGTGAATTCGCTACTTCGAGGTGGCACAGAAAGCTTTTGCCAGGACAGACAGTGCTGGTTAGCTGTGGGACAAGTTATTCTGACCACTTTTATATTAAAAAAAAATCCTTGCATTATACCTCCACTTTAGGAGTGGTTACCATCCTGATTTTACAAGCTTTCAAACTGACAAAGGAAAATCTAGGTATTGTGATAACAATGCCATATAACAACCAAAATGGAAGATGCCCTTTTGCAAGTTGGAAAAGGAGTCAGCCACAAGGCAAAGTCCTCCAATACATTTATGTCATATGAAAATAATCAAAACATCTTATCACATCTGTTGTTTTCCTTTCCTGTGCATTGTCACTGCACCTACATTTTCACTCAACGTGGTGAGCCTTCTGCTTCCAAAACCATTCAGGATCTTCTCAGTTTCTCCATAAATTCAACCTTCAGATTAAACCTGGACCACAGCCAAATTCACAGCTTCAACCTTTATGAAATATTTTCACCAGTTCTCTACAGCAAAAGCAATAAGGGTTCAGCTGGCTGAGGTCGCTTTTTGGTTTTTGAAGTGTTCAATTATGCAGCAGTAGAAATGAAATTACTTTCAAGTATAAAGCGAGCAGCTTTGAAGAAAAGGAATGTAAACTGAGAAGGGAAAGGTCAGAGTTCAGTTTCCAGGTTTTCTAATAGAAATACAAAGTCCAAAGAGGTAGAAACAATGGCCAGCGGAACAGCTAAAATATGTGTAAAATGAAGGAATGATATTATAATGTTTCTTATTTCATTATCAAATGCTCTTAGAATTTTTTTTATGTCAGCATTTTCTTCCCTGTCCTAGCTAGATGACTTGATTAAAGCTTTCCTTCCATACAGAAAACACTTTCTGGAACATAGCTGAGGTCTCAATTCACATAAAGCAACTGAAAATCACTGACATTGAAAGAAAAATTATGGACCTTTGACACCGTGCTTGTGAGAACCCTGTGTTTTATACACCTTTCCTACTCCATTTTTTGTGTGAACATCATCTGTTTAGTATTTTCAATTCCACAGGTATTACAACTGTGGCTGTAGCTAATCTAGAGGAAAATCTACAATAAATGAGCATAAAGTTGTTCTGTAGCTGAGGAATTTAGCCCACCATTAGTCCAAAGTATGGTGTAAGAGCATAGGAAGCTCCATTCTGCTTGCACAGCCAGAGCAGCCTACGAGGCAGACAGATTCCCAGAGTGGACGAGGGATTTTCCAGCAGAGGTATAACAAAATGAAGCACCACCCTCACTGCTATCCAAATCACCCCTGGGGGATCCCTCCAGCAGGAGAGGTAAAGCATACACATCCCTTTGCTGCTCCCCTCATGGCCCGGAGATGGCATGAGAGAGGTCATGCTCAGGCCACAGTGTGAGTGGAAAGGACAGGGCTCAGTGCTCAGCTGACAAACACTCCCTGTTCCACTGGTGGAAATCACAGGAACCACCGTTTAAATATACATTTCTGAAGCGCCCAAAATACGTGAGTTTCAAGTCACCTCTGCCTGTCCTGCTGCACCGAGCTGTGCCCCACAAGGATGAACCCAGCCAGCTGTTACCCTGCCTGTATGTAACACGTCAGGCTCGCCTTACAGCTCCAGTCTGCAAAAACATCTTGGTTTGGATATTGTGCTAAAGTGTGAACACAGCACTCCCCAACTGGGCAATAAAATAGTAGCAATGAAAATGTGAGGCTGGAACTGGGGAAAAAGCTCCAAAATTCTGCTGCCTTAATGCGAATAATGTGAAAACAGTTGAAACTTGTGCTCCAGATACATGATTTAGACCCTGTTTATTTGTTTTTCTTAATATGACCGAAGTGATCAAAATCTCTCATTTACAATTTTTAGCTACTCTTTCCACATATGCATTAGACACTGCAATCCTTCTCATAGATGGAGTTTAATACTTCCTTTGTAATTCATAGATGAGTTTTCTTAATTAAAAAAATTAGGATGAATCACTCCACTCATGTAGAGTAGCTATTGTCTTAAATAATAATCACTGCATCTGGATTCCATCACAATTTATTCTGCTACTGAGCACCCTGTGTTCTTATTATTTCATTGGAAATACCCTTCTCATGGCCTCTGTGAAAATGAGCAATATAATGCTTTTATAACAAATAAGGATTTTTTTTTTACCAGTTTGTTATATTCACTCTGCAGCACGTTCTACTTACTGCAGTTCATCCTGATCTCAGAAATCTGAGTGCAAATATTTGTGTGTCTCTGAGAAACAAAGCAGCATGTAATAAAGTGGATCTCCATGCATCTCCACAGAACGGTATAAAACTCTTTGCTTCATTCTTACCTTGTCTGATACAATCACAGGTAAACAAATGCACTAAAAATTGTATTTGTTGCATGCTCATACTGAATGCACATCACACTCTTTATTTCACTCAAGAGAAAGCAGCACGAAACCTTCCCTCCCCTTAGAAAGCTGCATGGCATCAACCCTTAGAAAGGGACAGTAGCTGTCAGTGCTCTTCCAGTAAAAATATCATTATATCACCACCAGATCAGATCATGGTTTTGCCTTCTAAAAAAAAAGGTGATTTGTTCAAAGGCAAAAATATTATTAATAAGAACCAGCTTTATCTGAGATGGGAAGTTTAGCATTTCAGTTTAATAACTCATGTCTCTTAATGCCTTTGATTGTGTTTGGTTTAGCAGAGTTGACCTACAGTGCCTCTCTCAGCTCTGATACCAGTTATATATGTCCCCATTAAAAATTAAGCCCATTTAGGCTGAGCTAAATGGAACCTGACTGTTTGATCTTAAGAAATGCTGTGACCTTTTACACTGAGCTGAAGAAAATAATCAACATGCAGCTTTACACTCCCTATTCCGCAATTCTATCAAAAAGGCTCTGTGTTGTGAGGAGGATTGCTTGGGGTGCTAATAGTATGTTTATTTCATATTTGGGTAAATCCATCTTCACTTAATGATTCTGTAGCAGCTGGGTTAGCATGATGAGTATAGTTTGGAAAGGAAAGCTGGTCCTGCAGAAAAGATACTGATGTAAATTACAAGAGAGATTTATTTCCTAACTTGGCTGCTCATTTTTGGCAACACTTTGCAAAGTCATTGAAGCTGTTTTCTCGATCAGTAAAATTATTTCATCTTGGTTCACCTCTTCTTACCTTAGTCTGGGAGTTAGACCATCCATTGACAAAGGGACGCTTGGGGCTGCAAGCACTATTCTCATAAAAACTGGTTTCTTTTGGCTGGTATATTTTGATGACAGATAAAAAGCTGATGGTGTCTACAGGAATTCTGTATTATACAAATGCAAAAGTTTTTATCAACACCAGGACATTTTTATTATAAAGTTAGTAGCAAGCAATAAGCTGTTGTCCTTACTGCTGTGAAAAGTGTTCCCTTTCTTTTTTGCCTCCCTATTTCTTTGTTTCTCAGTTCACGGTTGATGAGGAAATATTACCTTCCATGCCTACAGGGAGTAATTTTCCTTAGGTAGTTTCTGTTTTGTAGTATTTTGGCAACATTTTCTAAATTCTCTCCTGTTTTCATCCTCTCTCTGCAAAGAATACTTTCCTTGTACAAAACTGAGCTCAGACTGTGAGTTACAGAGCTTTCATCTGCTGACACTGGGAAAAGCCAACTCTTCAAGAAAGACTTTCTTCATTACTCCTTTCTTGTATCACATCCTCTATGAACATTAGCATGTTTCAGAAGGAAGGAAAGGACTCTGTGCAGTAGGCACTGTGTGAAAGGAGTAAAAATAGTGTCCAGCTTGGACCTTTTACCCACTCTCCACCCTGCCAGGCCCTGGGAACCCTTATACAACTTTCATAAGGATGCAGGATGAGGACCAGTGATAGAGAGGAACCAGCTAAAGATGCAAATGACAGATAGATATGGAGAAGCAGGTGAACCAAAGAGTCAGGGATAACTGTAGTACTTGCAACAGCCACAGCTGGATTTCTTCTGCCCAGTGCTGGCTGTACACAAATACCTCTCCTCTCTCTCTTACTTGCTGCAAGCATCCTTGCAGCCACGCGTTTCACACTTGATCTCTTCCCATGTTTTCCTCTTCCCTGTTTCCCACTAGCAGCCATAAGACTTACCCAATGAAAAATAACCCTCCCCATTACTCTGCTTCTACAGAGAATTTACATGCCTTTTATTTGATCCTTTTATATGCTTTACTCTTACTTCATCCTTCATCTTTTCCTGTTACAACCTGTGTTTTACCTACAGGGATTATCTACACCTCTGTACACAGCGAGATTCTAACACTGGCTGGTTTTCATCACGAGCAGATTAAGCACAGTAAGTGACATTAAACAGAGTACTGAAGGACTTGGCAGGCTTAGGAGCTGAGTGAGCCGGCTGAGCACGGACACTCATGTGCAGAATGATGAAAGAAGCAGCCATTCAGCCCAGGAACATGGGACATACACTGCTGGAGGAAAAATCAGGACACCGCTGGGCTATCTGTCTCATCAGGCCATGCTGACTATTAGAGTGCAAGCCAATAAATGATGGCAGAGCTAAGAGTCAGTAAGTGACCCACAGGACTAATTTGATGGTGTCCATCACAAAAGGAAAAAGTAGTGAAAAAAAAAAGTAGTGAACAACTTTAAAGCAAAAGAAATCTCAAATGTGTCACCTCTAGAGTTAGTCAGTGCTTCCCTAACCAATATAAGAACAAACTTGAGAGCAACCCTGCTGAGTCAGTGGCATAGGAATTTCCTAACTGTTCCAAATGCAGATCCTTCCCATGCTAACAGAAATATATCCACTGGGATGATTTTTTAAATGTCTACCTCTTCTCTTGAGGGTTCGCTTACAAAGTTGGTTGATATTACTGCATAAATAGAAACCCCAACTCTCTTCTCACACACAGTGATTACAGGCAAGAATGATGTCTTTGGCTTGAATTGACATTTTTCTGAAAATCCAGGCATGCATTTGAGCATCCTTAACCCAAGTCTGACAGCTGGTGTAAAGACTGGTGGCAAAAAGCGCAGTTTCCATACAATAATAGTACTGAATTTTCTGTTAGTTCTGAAGGATAAAGAACTGGCTGTATCTCAGTGACTGTGTGACATCAGTGTACTGCAGCATTAGGAAAGGCAAATGAGATCCGAGGAGGTATAAACTGAGGTGTCTTCTTCCTCCAGGGAACATAATTACACATTACTGTCCTAATGAAATTTCAACTGACATATTGTGTTCTGTTCCCATCACTCATGCCCAGAAATTATGAACTTCAAGTACAGCAAATACAGAGTAGAACATTCACATGAAAAGGGCCTGTCTTGGGACAGACTGCTGAAGTGCACAGCTTGTTCACTTCAGCAAAATGAGAACTAAGGAGAATAGAAACACACCAGGAAGGGGGGAAATGCTCTTTAAAGTGAAGGACAATGCTGAAACAAGATCAACTGACTGTAGATCACTTAGAAAAAAATTGGGGCTGGAAATAAAAGGTGGACTCTGACAGTCAAAGAAAAACAGCTTAGCATGGCTGGGTCAGAGCCTTCTACAAAACAGAGGCGTCAGGAATCAGTGTTACCTCTCTACGCCTGTTCCACAAGATGTCCAACGGAGCAGAACACTGAGCAGCCCTAGCTGCTGGGCTTGAGAACCTTGAAGAAGTAGCTTGAGGGTTTGCCTCTATCTGGTTCTTTCTTATTTGTGTTTTCCTGGCCACCAAATTTGTGAAAACAATGCAAATCTACCCATACTTGTGAAATCACCTGAGGCCCGGGGAGGGAGCCAGAAAGGCATGGAGCACAGACGTTTAGCACCCGCCGCTTGGGGGTTTGGCAGGGAGGCAAGTAAAAAAAGAAATAAGAAAGGGAAGGAAAAACAAAAACAAACAAACAAACATATCAAAACAATAAACCAACCAAAAACCCCACAATTCCGCTCCACGGCTCTGTGCGAGGCTCTGCCGGGAACCTGCGTCCGCCGCCCCGGAGAGCGGGGCTACCGTGAGCCCCGGGGTGCTTTTCCCCGTCCCTCACGCCCACCCCCGCATGACTCACGCGGTGTCTCATTCCCCGCCCGCCCCCGGTGAAAACTTCCCCCGATAACTTTCCCGGTGCCAGTCCCCTGCTCCCCCCCGACGGCAGGGGCACACACAGACACACGCACACACTCACGCACACGCACACACTCTCACACTCACACTCACACTCACACTCACACACACCCCAGGGGCCGCTGGAGTCACTGATGGCGGGGCGGCGGTGCCGGGGGGCGATGTCGTAGTCGCTGCGTCAGCGGGAGCCCGACGGCGATTGGGGGAGGCCGCTCTCTGCCCGCGGTCACGAATTATAAAGTGCCGCCGCCTCCGCCCGTACCTGCTCTGCTCCGCTCGGCAGCGGCGCGTCTGGCCCCGGCAGCGGGCGCTCGGCTCGGCGCCCCCCGGCTGTGCCTGCCTCCCCCGGGGTTCCTGCAGAGGCTGCTCGGCCTCGCTACAAATAATAGCGGCTCCGACGCGGACGCTTCAGCAAGGCTCAGCTTCTTCCCCCAGCAGCTCCCGGGAGCCCCGAGGGAAGGCTGTGTGTGAGTGAACTGCTCGGCTCGCGGTGGGGGCCGAGGGAGGGCCGGGCGGCTCTGGCAGGGCTGTGGTGCCCGTCGTCGGGGCGTCCCTGGTGGGAAACCTTTCCCAGAAGGGGCTGGAGTGCCGTCCGTGCTGCTCCGCGGTGGGTCTCTTCTCCCCCTGTGACGCCAGCTTTGCGGGCAGGAAGGGATGAAATGTCTGGGGACGAACACTTTCACTGGACGGGAGCTTCTGGGCGCTTCATCTTTGCAGTCCTCTCCTGCTCCGCACGCAGGTGCGCTGCCTTGCAGTGGTCAAGCTTCTGCTTTCCTTAAGCTTCCGCTTACCTCGCAAGCGCAACCACCCCGGCTCCACAAAGCGTGTGAGTTACCGGAGTTGGTTTGAACTCTTTCGTGCCGCCTTTTTCTACTCCGAGGCTGAGGGAGGCAGTGCCGGGGATGGGAGGGGGGGGAGGCGGCTGCCGGCTGATCTCTCCTTCTTGCAGCCCCATGGCGTTGCTTCTGAGACTCGGCTGCTCGCTGCTGGCCCTCAGCACCTGCCTGCTTCCGAGGGCGCGGGCCGACTGCGGCCGCGACTGCGCCGCCTGCACCTACCGCCTGGGACCGCGCTCCGGCATCCACCCCCTGGTAAGCGGGAGCGGGGCCGCTCCAGTGCCCCGCACACCCCTCGGCAGGGACCGGTCCCCGCTTCGCCCTTAACTTTGGGAGGTAGGAAAAGGGGAGGGGGAGCAAAGCAGAGAAATGCCAAAAATAAATAGTAGGGGAAGCAGCCTGGGTCGCTTGGAAGACCTTTTTTTTTGAAGAGGGGAAGGAGACAGGAGCGGGCTTCGGGGCGCTGTGGAGAGGCCGAGGCAGGGGCGGGGGGGCGCCGACACAAGCACAGCGCGCCCCGAGGAGACCCTCCCCACCCCTCCCGTCCCTTCCACTTCCCGACAGCGAGCGGCGGCTTTCGGGGATGGGGGCGAACGACGCCAGGCGCCGAACAGCCCCGCGGGAAGCAAGAAAAAATCCGAGTGAAAACGTTAGGAGGAAGGGAAATCCGAGTGGAGAGGGTATTTCTGCAGGAGAGGGAGAGGGGAGCGGTGTGGGACAGGAGTGGGAGTCATGACCCTCCGATCCTCGGATGCGGGCTCCACGATAAGATGAGCGCTCTCCCGGCAGGATGGCTGTCCAGCTGAAAAGCAGCGGACCTGCCTAAAATCTCAAAGGGAAAAAAAAAAAAGGCAGGGTTAAAGTCTAATTTGAGTAGCAGTACCTCCCGCTGATCCTCTTCTCTGCACGGTGCTGCACAGCCTTAGGAACAAGCATGTGAAAGATCCCTTTGGCAGTGGCTTCTACGACAAATCTTGCTAACTCCAGAATGCAAAGGGAGTTTATTTTTATGATGTTAAAATTATTTCAAAGTATAGTCACAGAGGGAACTCAACTTGTAATTGAAGAATTTGGATCAGTGAAATTCTGGGGTCCCTCACCCTCCCTGAAGAAGGTGGGCACTCTGGCTGCGGAGTACTTTGCCAGTGGCATCTGCAGTTCTGGATCTCAAATACATGCACATTGAGGCATCACACTCTCGGCACATCTGAATGATCTGGAAAGTTTTGTTCCTGTGATGTCACTAGTTATTTGGGAGCATGCAAAAGGAAGGTTTCTAGTCTTACACAGAATTGGGAAACACTGAGTACTTCAGGTTACTCCAAATCCTCAAGAACGCTTAACCACAGCAGGTTCATAAGGGCAATATTGTCTAAATGGCTGGCAAAAAAATTCCTTTTTTTTTTTTTTTTGCTTTTTTTTGCTTACGTTAGACCTCAATCAAATTTTAGCTTTAATGTCAAGGTGGGGGGTGGGGCGGGGGGACAGGAGAAAAGTGGTAGTTTGCTCTTTGGGAAGGAAGGATGCGTGCTTCTTGGAGTATATGTTCTGGATGTCTATAATGAAAGTCTCTCTTGCATACCTTCAGTTGTCATTTAAGAAAGAATCAAAGTGCCATTCAGTAACAGCAATTATTAGCTAAATAGGTAAAGATGCAATGTAGCATATCTTGTATTTGTCAAACATGTAAGAACAGTTTTTAGAAACTAATGTTTCTAGATACTAGCATCTAGTAACATGATAACTAGATTTATCACATTGTACTTGTTTAAGATTTTTTTTTCACTCTGTACCTGGTCATTCACACCTATGAGATAGAGTATGTTCATCTGGCAATGGGAGGTTATTAAAACTAATTGAGAAGGTGAAGGACCCATTCTTGCTTTGATTTAGAGCAATTCCAAAATCAGACTAAAGCTGAGATCTTATTTTCTTTACAGCATGAGTATAATATACAACAATAAGCATGTAGTGCTAGTTAAATTATTGTGTTGCAAAATACATCCTTTTAACTTTCTTGGGATCATGCAAAAGAATCATATTTAAGTGAGGCTCAAGTAAGACAGGTAAGGCCAGAGATGGACTATGGGCTATTAGAAAGAACTGTGGTGGGGTTTAATGCCACATTTTAAAGCATATTGAGATCCTTAGAAAACATCATCTGTAGTTGGAATAAGTGTTTCTCTTCCTGAAAATATTAATGATTTTTTTCTTATTGTGGTAGGAAAACCATGGACAAGAGCAAAAAAAACACTAGATTCACCTTTTTTTGCAACTGAAGAGTATCACTCCACAAGAAGTAAATTCCCCTGACACAATATACAATATGTATGTTATTATCTTCACAGGACAGGTTATGAGATATGCATGCAGGTACTGAATTTCAATACAGTCAGAAACAACACAGCTTAGGATTTTTCCTTCTTTTTAATGGTCACTGCTTTCCAGCTAGCAAAACGAGAGCTTTGTTCCTGCCCCAAAGAGCCTGTATTTCTATGTTTCTATTGGAACATGATTGAAAGATCTGTTCCGTGAAAAGAAACTAATGACAACACACAGAAATACAGCCTTTAAAGCTATGCAGTGTATTGAAGATACTGAACAGGACAGCATAGCTGGCTTCTTTGCAATGACCATGCTGTGCAACTTCTTTTCTAAAATTTCTGAATGTTATTTTTAATTATGAAGATTGAATACACTTCTACACTGGCATTATGAAGCAAACCACAGTGGTTTTTAGCTTCCCAATAGTAAATTAAAAAAAAAAAAATCATAACTCATGTGAGTGTAAGGGAGATGCAGGAACTATTCATGTGGCTCTCTTTGAAACAGAAACTTAGGGGCAGCCTTGACATGCAGGACCCACAATCCACCTTGTCTAGTATTCCATCTCTTAGAGTGGAGATTACCACATCCTTCAGGGAGGGATATGAAGAACTTCAGAACAGACAGGTACCAAATCAGCTGTTCACAAAGAACAGTCCTTCCAAACCACTCACAATGAGAGCCTCGCTCATGGCTTTTATAAACAAGTAAACCTAAGATAAGGTGGCAGTGAGGTGACTGTTACTATCAAATCGTTCTCAGTAAACCACATCAATTTTGCAGGCATGTACATTAGAATGTGAAGGAAAACTGCCTTCTGCCAAAGCCTGGGAGACCTGCAAGGAGCTCCTGCAACTGGCAAAACTGGATCTTTCTGAGGATGGCAGCATTGCTCCAGGAGACAAAAAAGAGCTGGATGAAAACCATTTGCTTGCGAAGAAGTACGGAGGCTTCATGAAAAGATACGGGGGGTTCATGAAGAAAATGGATGAGCTCTATCGGGCAGAACCAGAGGATGAAGCTAACGGAGGAGAAATCCTGGCTAAGAGGTATGGAGGGTTCATGAAGAAAGACTCAGATGATGATGCCCTTGCTAACTCCTCTGACCTTCTGAAGGAGCTTCTAGGAACAGGAGATAACCCTGAAGCAGCGCATTATCGAGAGATAAATGAAAACGACGGCGATGTCAGCAAAAGATACGGAGGCTTCATAAGAAGTATTAAGCGCAGCCCTGAATTGGAAGATGAAGCCAAAGAGCTGCAAAAGAGATACGGTGGTTTCATGAGAAGAGTGGGCAGGCCAGAATGGTGGCTGGATTACCAGAAACGATACGGTGGGTTTCTTAAGCGCTTCGCCGACTCTATTCTCCCTTCAGAAGAAGATGGGGAAACTTATTCCAAAGAAGTCCCAGAGATGGAAAAGAGATATGGTGGATTTATGAGATTTTAATACATTTCCCTTCATCCCTTTTGTCCTAAATGAGAAAGACTGCCTTATTGGTCATAAGTTATTGTAACGTGTTGCTTGTACTGTACAGTTTTTTACTGTCTTAGGTTAATGATGCAACCTGCAATTTGTTGTTTCAGGTTCTGTGTTCTTTCAAGACAAATAACTAATTTCTGGTTTAGTCAAGTTTTAGTCTGTATTGTAGTTTCCATGCTAGAACTATTTTGAATACTGTATTCATTTTCTTTAAAGAGGAAGTACATCTACAGTAGAGCTGCTTAATTGTATATACAATAAATTCTTCATCCTAACTGCAAAAGTTCTGAAATGTTATTTATTCTTCTCTCAGTCATTTAATCAAATATCATCTCAATTTTTCTTTAAGCAATCAGAACAGTGCCAACCTTTTTTCTGTAACTTCAGAATTTGTACTGCACACACAACAGCTGAAACACATTTTTCTCTTTAGTTTTCTCATTTTCTTATATTTTAATCAGTTAATAGAATAAATATTTAAAGCCTAAATAATTCATAGCATTCAGCCAGTTCATATGAAAACAAAAGAAAAATCACAAATGTGTTTGACTTTAAGCACTAAAACCATTTGTCCAGTGCACAACACAATGACATGTTTGATTAGTTACACCTTTTATGTACATCCAGTATAGGATTGTACACTTGAAGTAACAAACACTAATTTAAAAGTGGTAAAATGGTTTGTGCAAAATAAACATGACCCAAAACTGCATTAGAAACCCTTCAAAATCCTAATTTTGCAGGGCACCTGAGGAATAGTTTGCCATGGCACAGTTTGTGTTTGATTCATCAGCTGCTATAAGTCCCTCTGGCACTCCTGAAATACAGGAAACTGCTGGTCAGTCTTTTTTGTTTCAAACAAAGGCAGTATAAGTAAATCTGAGAGCAAACAGGAAAACCCAATACTAACACTGTAGATCCTTTGGCTTTTATGTAGATGGCACTTACATCAAAGGCCAGCTCCCATCCAGTGTACACTTCATTCCAGAATTCCAATTGTCCCCGCTAGATCCTAGTCTGGGAGCACTTTTCCCCCACCTACTACTACTGGTAGTAGTACTGGTTATTTCTCACCTAAATTAACATCATGAAAATTGCCTTGACCCCCAGCACTGCCTAAAACCATCCGCGACTCTGCATTCAGTATCTGTATTTCAGTTTGCACAGTACTGCCTAGTTGCATAAAGGGCAAAATAATGGTCTGACTCTTCTTTAATTTCAGGTCAGCAGGATCATCTAAGTACTCAGATCTTTTAAAAATTAAGATGTCTTTCAATATGCACTTAAAAGCCTCATCACATTCAATTAGTTGTGATGATTTTAGGCCTGGCCCTTAAAGAGTAATATAGATGGTCTGAAGTGGCCAAAGTCCTGGTGAAGACTTGATAAGCTGTAATGCATTCTTTTTCCTGCAATAAAAAAGAGAGCACCTTCTACAGGTGCCTGTAGAAGATCCATAGTGTTTTCAGGAACCAGTTGTGTTCCCTATCACCTTTCTATAGAGTTCTCCAAGATGCCACCAGCCACAGGAAAAGTCTTCTTCCCACTCTTTTCTCCATTGCGTCTGCCTGTAGTGGCCAGAGAACATCAGTCAGGCTTCTGAAACACGTCACCTGAGTTGTTTTCATCCACAAGGACCTTGAGCTGTGCACACTGAGCCTGCCCTGGAACACAAACACATGCATGGGATATAGGCATCACCAACATGTTTGCTTCAAGCATATACTACAGAACTAAAATTGCATCCTTAATCTTTCACTTCCACATTTATTCCCTTCTTTTCCCTAAAAACTTGCTTACCTCTAATTTAGCCAAAGACATGCCCTTGCCAGCCTTCAGACTAAAACAAGCATTTAGGTACCTGATGATGCAAAGGGTTAACCAGTTATTGTTACCCATCCTTCACAGTTAACATGTAATATTGGTAATATTAAAAAGGAATTTTGGTAATATAACAAGGTATATTACCAAATACCTTGGTAATTGATAATATAACAAGGAATAAAACTTTCAAAATTCTAGAGACCTAGTATGTGTATTGAAGAATGAAGTGTTTTGATCTATTAAACCTTTAAATTTATTCCAATTTGACACCTTTGACACACTCTTCCATGGCATACTCCTAGAGAAGCTGGCAGCCTGTGTCTTGGACAGGTGCACTCCTTGCTGGGTTAAGGACTGGGTGGATGGCTGGGCCCAGAGAGTGGTGGTGAAGGGTCCTGTACCCAGTTGGTGTCTACTCAGTAGTACCATCCTCCAGGGTCCAGTCCTGATTAATATCTTTATTGATGAGGGGTTTGAGTCTACTGTTAGTAAATTCATGGACAACACCATGTTGGGTGGAAGTGCTTATCTGCTGGAGGGTAGGAAAGCTCTGGAGGGATCTGGACAGGCTGGATAGAAGGGCCAAGACCAACAGTGTGAGGGTCAACAAGGCCAAGTGCTGGATCCTGCACTTTGGCCACAATAACACAATGCAGAGCTACAGGCTGGGGGGAAGAGTGGCTGGAAGGCTGCCCAGCAGAAAAGTACCTGGAGGTACTGGTTGACATCAGCTGAACATGAGCCAGCAGTGTGCCCAGGTGGCCAAGAAGGCACCATGGCTTGACTCAGAAATAGCTTGTCCAGCAGGACTGGGGAAGTGATTACCCCCCATACTCAGCACTGGTGAGGCCACACCTCAAGTGCTGTGTCCAGTTCTGGGCCCCTCAGTTCAGGAAGGACATTGAGGTGCTTGAGCAAGTCCAGAGAAGAGCAACAAAGCTGGTGAAGGGACTTGAGCACAAGTCTTATGATAAGCGGCTGAGGGAGCTGGGGCTGTTTAGCCTGAAGAAGGCTCAGAGGGGACCTTTTTGCTCTCTACAAATACCTGAAAGGATTTTGTAGCCAGGTGTGCCTCTTCCCCCTAGGCAGCTAGCAACAGGACAAGAGAATGTAGTCTTAAGCTGTGCCAGGGGAGGTTTACTTTGGACATTAGGAAGAATTTCTTCACAGATAGGTTGATTAGGCATTGGAATGGACTGCCCAGGACAGCGGTGCAGTCATCATCTCTGGAGGTATTCAAGGAAAGACTGGGTGTGGCACTTAGTGCCATGGCCTAGTTGACGTGGTGGTGTTTGGTCATAGGTTGAACTTAACAATCTTAGAGGTCTTCTCCAACCTAATTGACTCTGTGATTCTGTGACTTCACATAGCAAAAAAGAAAGTACTTGTTACAAACATGCCACCCAAAACAGGAGTAAGGGCAAGCAAAGTGGAGGAGTAAGTCTGTTCCAAGTTTGAATAGGCAGGTGGCAGAGGGGGATGTGACTTTGGTTCTCTGAATGAAATAGCAAAGCTGAATATTCCTCCTTCCTTCCATTATATTTGAAAATATATCCAGTCAGACACTTTCTTGCTTTAATAATTATAATTTAAAAGATGTGAAATTAGAATAAGATCAAATTTCTTCTGTTGATGTGGAATTTCTAATTTTATGACTTTCAGTTACGCCATCATTGAGGTGCTCTTTAACACTAAAGTGTTCTCACATTTCTAATAATTAACAATTTATTTTAAATCAACTAAATATGTGCCAGTGAATCAACCAAAATTTTCTGAACCACCAATCAAAACTAAGGTTGAAGATAGGGTCTACTGGGCTGGGAGATGAAAAAGGGCATCTCCCCTCTTGGTCTTAGTTCTGAAATGCTCTCCTAATTTTTCTCTTACTATACATTACTAGAACTATCACTTTATCAGACAATTATTGAAATAGCTGTATTGCTTTTTATAAATAAAACAGAAAGGAGGAAAGCCTGATGTCTAGAAAGAAAATTAATTAATTGCAAGAGTGTTCTGAAGGAAGAAATGTTATCCTGAGATAAAAAGACTCTACATTTCCTTTCCCTGGCTTTGCTCATTGTTCCAGGATATGATAAAATATAGCATCATTGGTCTGAATACTGAGTAAGTATTAAAAAAAATTAATATGAACAATAAATGCTGGAAGGATCTTGACTGGTCAAAGAGATTAGTGCCTCTGCATTAGGAACAAAAAGAAGAAAAAGATAGTCTAATGGAGGTTAGACAAGGATGAGTTGGACTTTTTAATAAGAACTAATTACAGGAGGGAACAAAAAAAATAGAAAAGGAGTTCCTGCACTCAGTGGAATTCACATATAAGAGCAGATCATGAGGGAGAGAGAAGCTGATGAATACAATGATTTCTGATTACCAAACTGCTTGCAGCTGAAGCTCTGCCTGGAAACCTAATCTTAAATCTTGGGATAATGAGGAAAGGTCATAAACCCATTCCCATATTTCAGATTAACTTGGCATATTCTATGAGCTAAAATATGCAGAGTATAACTTTGAATTTCCTGTTAGTTTTTTTTTTCCTGGTAAATTAGTATACATTATGATATATAATAAATATAAATACCTAAAAAATTATTACTACAATCATTATTTTGTAATTATTTCTAAATAATTACAATAATTTACTTTATAATTGTTTATAACTATATCATAAATATAAGTAATTATAACATCTAATGTTGTTACTTATTTCAGATAATGTTTCCCAAGATAGAACCTTTAGAAGAACAGAAACATGTTCTAATTTAATATACTGAAATAAATATTATTATAGTGTGTTCAACACAGACTCCAAATATGCACTGGCTCATTTTAAATCTGAAGGGAATTTAATTAACAAGAACCTAAATTTTCAGTGTGTGGTGTATAAGGGCCTCTCTGTCATTAAAGGTAGTTTTGGAGGCCTACATATAAGGCAAAAAATGACAAATTCATAGTACAGCTCTGTAATGTATGTTTATATCTCAGTGCCTCAGAAAGTTTCCCTCACAGCTTTCTTCTTCAAGCACTACAGAGTTCAGCTGGACACAAATAGCAAAATTCCTTTTTATACCAACGGGTGCATCCTAGAATTTGCAACTTAAAAGGCAAATGAAGATTAAAGTCGACTGACTCTAGGTTGCTTTGAGAACAAAGAAATTAGCTGGCCCTGAAACCTGTGACACTCCAAGGAGCATACTGTATTTTTGGTCTTTTAAAGCACTGAAGGGGGATCTAAAATGTTACACAGAGAACAGAATAACCATTTCCCCACCAGAGGCTTAAAACTTTCATGCTTCTCTTCAGTTCCCAACAAGATGAGTGATGCATCACCAATGAGATCCCTCTACCTGACTAAGCTTTGCAGTCTGGTCTCTTTCTCCAATAGCAGACACTTTGGTGGTGTACAGACTTCATCTCTTCCACTCCCTTTGCAGTCCTGCCACCTCTCGTAGAAATCCTTTTGTCAGCCTCAACTCACAGCTTTGAGTATAATTCCACCACCCACCACACTGAGGTTTGCTTTCCAACTCAAACCATAAAAGACAACAGTATACATTTAATTGGAGAATGACAGAGACCTCCAGTTCCGAGTCCTAACTGTGAAGGTTAGGTGGCTACTTTTAGATTTTTTGCTTTTAACATTTTGATCCTAATCCCTTGCTCCCCACAGTATTAAAAATAGTTCTACGTGTCAGAATGCACTGGTTACATCAAACTTGTATTGTAATTGTATTTCATACCATCGTAACTATATGGCAGTCATAGACCACTATGTCATCCACCTGATAAGGATAGGGAGCTATCATGAACATACCTGTAAGCAAGGAACAGGGCAGCAAAGTCAGCTGTAAATCATTAATCCAAGCATTCAATTACTAATCCCATCGCCTCATTTAAAGCATTTAAACTGACAGTTGCATATCCAATTAACTGTTGCTATAGAAAATGAAAATGCTTAGAGGTATTTGACAGACAAATCTTTACTAGCCCAGCAGGGATTTAGACTGAATTTGTTTAATTAGATTGTGACTACCTAAATTGAACATTTACTGTAATCCTTGCTGAAACCATGGAATGAAATCTTTCAAGGTTGAATAGCTGTCACAGAAGCACATCTAAAAGATGTGCTCTTACACTCT
The DNA here is from genome assembly GCF_003031625.1 of Empidonax traillii. Classification (NCBI taxonomy): domain Eukaryota; kingdom Metazoa; phylum Chordata; class Aves; order Passeriformes; family Tyrannidae; genus Empidonax; species Empidonax traillii. Next base: position 888,707 of record NW_020955457.1, on the reverse strand, counting down.
GCTAAAAGCTTTGTTAAAAGCACCGCATTGCACTGCACTCCTTCCTCAAGGAGAAGGCTGGCATATCCTTATACACAGATTATGAATGCTAAACCTTTTCATAGCTCCCCAAGTCTATAGGTGCATACGTGACTTTCGACTCTTGCAATTCTGGCATTACTCTTTCTCAACACAGTCTTCTCCAGCCCATGTGACTGCCTGCAAAAGATCCTACCAACCCTGTAGTTTCCTACGAAGTTTAAATATATGCACTGACTTGCACTCCAAGAGCAGTGAGATCTGTGTGCATAAGTCTGATATGAGCTCATCTTGATTCCAATCCGTACAAAATTACAGGACGCTGAGTTATGAAAAGTGCTCCTATGAGAATCTGCATCTTAATTCTTAGACTGAATGCCCTGGAAAATATTCTAAAACACTTCTTCAGGTAATGCTTTTTTTCCCTCCCATGAGCAGGAGACAATGGCAGCAAGCAGCAGCACAAATAATAGGTGATTTTCTCTCATAAAAGCAGTGGAGGCAGACAAGCCACATAAGCCTCTCTTGGAACATATACACCAGCATTTTTCAATCATGACGTGCAGTGTAAAAGGGTTTTACAGTAGGACTTTCACATTTTTCTACATTTCCATCTTCATCTCTGCAAACAACTAGCTGACAAGGGCATGAAATAGGGCTGAAATTTCAACTGCATCACATTCCTCCATCTAGAAAAGTATTATGCAGAAAAATATCTTTTTTATTTTATTTTTTGTTAATACAGCATAGCTGTCATGCTATGACAGTGAATGAAACAGTTAATGTGGCAAAGTAATTCTTTGCCCATCAGCCAGGAAAAGCTGTCAGCTTCCATCTGAGCAGAAGCAGTGGAAACTAGTCAAAGCAAAGAACTTCTGTGGAAGCCTGCGCATGCTAAACTTTGCTTACCAAGCTGTGGATCAGCAGACCCAAGACAGGAGAGGTGTTTCACTCCCAGGTATCCATCATACTGCAGTAACTGAGACAAAAATTCTGAAACAAGGTTCTCAGACTAGACTAAGCGGTTCCCAAATAGTAGCTTCTCCCTTTGAATTCCAGAGATCTCTTAGACTCAAGGAGTTTCACCATAACTGTGTAAATGAATCTGTTCACAACATCATGACCATTCAGAATATGTGGTGCCTGCAAAAGCCTTTTAAACTTACCAGTTTCATTGTCCAGCACCAGTCCTTGCGGGCCCTTGAAAGGCTAAGGTCACAGGTGAAGTTTGACCAAAAAGGTGGCAGCATGGTAACAAATCTGCTCTACCTTCTTTGTGTAAATGTGAACACCATCGTCATTCAGTTTCTCGGTGTCCTATTGAAAAGAGTAATTAAATTACTAACTGACCTTAACCTTAGACAAAATAAATAGTCATAGCATTAGGTAAAGATAAATTCCTAGAGGAGATCCTTTTCTGAATACTGTTGCTCACTACTGAAGACACCTTCCCCTCCAGTTCTTGCACAGCTTTGAGGTCTTCTGTGGTTTGCTGGCACTGTTGGTATACTCCAGCTGTTCTGGACTCCTGATGGCAGTTCTACCTGGCATAATTATTCTCTGTTTGTTGATTTTCAGACTATTTGATTATTCAATAGAAGCAGTGAGTCACACTTTGAAAAAGCTCCAGTTACTATAAAACAGCAGGTTGTCAGTCTACGTGCCCAGACTTCCATCGCCATATGCCCTTGCCTTCTGCTCTGTACTGTTGCAGTTCAGAGTCCCTAATCCAACCTAGTTTGTGATCTCAGAAAGTGTTCTCAGAAAAGAGATCCTTCCTGAGCAGAAATACCATCTTTTCTTCTTCTAACGATTAGGCTCCCCACCACTGCTATTACAGCTCCATCACTATTAGGCTCTTCAGCAGCACAGTGACACTGTTTAGTCAGGCTAAAAGAGTTTAGGTAATCCATTTCTGTATTCCTCAGCAATATCATCACTTAAGGAAGTACTCATTTTTTCAGTACATCTTTTCAGTACAAGAAAAAATGTAAATTATTTATGAGTACATTCAAGTGCCATTAAGCCCACCTGCAAAGAAAGAACCCATCCTACTAAATTAGCCCAATTGCTTGGCAGTCAAGCTGAAAAGGGTTAAAGAGATAAAAGAAAATATAGTTCCATAGTCATAAATAATTTCAGCCTTTCAATTAATTGGGAGGCAGGTAATATCATTTGACAGGAAGAACTGGTCAGACTACATACAAAAAGACTTTGTATGTCTGACTAACTTACAGAAGACTCCTTCATTCTCCTTCCTGGCTTCTTTTGGGAAATACGATATTTCACCCTAGGAAGCAAAGTCAGTTTTCTACGTGCAAGAGAAAACTTTACAGTTTTGTCCTCCACTCATTTGCCTAAAACTGTCTCCAAGGTACCAGGTTTTTTTCCTCATGAAGAGCACAGTCAGCAGCAGCTTTTCCCAGATGGCACCCATTTCCAGGGATACGAGGTTCTGCACTTTAAATTCCTAAGTATCTTTAGGCACAAAAATGACAGGCTCTGTGTTTTGTGCCCTCTTCCTAAGGAATAGCACCATCAGCTGCCTGTTTTAATTGGAAGGAAGCAGCAGACAACCAGTGGTGGTGCCCTTACACCAGGTATGAGTATACTCTCACAGATACCACACCTGGATACCGCCAAGTCACAAGGAATACAAACGTGGTGCTGGCGAGGCACGTACTCCAAGTGCCTGCTCAGTCACGGGGTAGAGTTGCCCTTTGACTGACGTTGTAATTACCAATTGGCAGAACGTTAAGCACCTGCGGGGTTAGATGTGGATGCAGATAAGCAACACCTTCGAAGATAGATGTGGCATGCACAGGCCTGCAGAGGGATCCCTACGCATTTACAAAGCTATAGGGATCTGAGCTGAAATGTCTCTGCAGGCCCATTGTAGGATGGCTGAAATTCATTAGCTAAGGATTTTCTTTACACTACTAGAAGTCTTTCTCAAATGCTTATGAGAAGTACAAACCCTCTTCTAGCCAGAATGTTATTTCCAGGATTATGTCCCAGCAGTTTTACAGCAGCTATCTGATACAGCAGCTCCTAATTTTCAGTTCGATGGAGATTAAATTAGTTTGGCTGACTGTGTGATGAAGTATACTGAACCAATTAGAAGGAAAAAGAAAAAAAAAACAGAACAGGAAAATAGGTCCTCTCTGTTCCCTGCTATTCCTTGGAGTGCAAGAAACTCATGCTTTGTGTGAGGATACAGGATACAAGTTTTGTGAGCTGAAACTCCTTTTCTTCTTCATTTAAAATGTGTACAAGCACTTCCCCTGTATCACTGATGAACTTCATCTTGAGGTAGGATGACAGGTTCACTGCAGAGTGCATTGCCTTTTGGGTGCTCTGTTGTACTTCTGAGTTTTGGCCAAAGCTTTTAGAAAGAATATGCATAGATCCAAGGGATGCATAAAGTTTGCACTGAGGATTTTACTTCCTGCTGATGAATTAATAAAACTACTACTTCAATTTCATTTAACATAAATCATAGCTATCTGGTGAGATTTCAGGCTCATGCCTTTGACTTCTACAGATCAGAAGTAGGTTTTGACACATTTAGGAAACAATTGGAGCTTTTCCTGACCTTCTGACAGTTAAAATTATTAAGTCTGGAGAGTTAAGGCTGTCACATAAGGGATTCCCACCTTTAATCCTGTGTACTATATTGGATTAATCTTAAAAGTAAATCACATGACTAAATTTGCTATCTTTATAAACCTGAATATTTTATTTTAATAGTATCAATTCACTAACTTCAACAGATCTAGTGACCTGCAGAGAGCTGCTTTTCCTCACCAGTCCTTATCAGTGCTAAACAGTTCACTTTTTGAGGAACTAGGTATATCTGTGAGATTTTTTATGGGTTTTTTTCTCCAAACATATAAATGCAAATTGCCACATGATCTGCACAACTACATTAATTGTCAGAATTGATACGATATCAAACCATTTTGAATGACAAATAACATTCTTCCACAAATTCAACAGAGATCTAAAGAACTGTTAGAGTCTGCAGAAATTAGTTTTGTCAGAAAATATTAAAATTCAATTTGTCTGTATTTATCAAAGCATTTTTGTCACATCTTTTGGCAGCATATGAATGGCTTATATAAAGTTTTAAAATACAAACCACACAAGTCATTCAGATGCCCAATAAAATAATATTTCATCAAGCATTTCATAAAGTAATCTCATTTACTACTCCATGTTTTTCTTTTTTTATGGTAGTTTTATATGCTGATAGTACACAAATGTCTTATTAATATATTTATAATTACTTAATAACTATTTATAAAAAGTATAGTATGGGGTATATATGGGGTATATATATATAATATATATATATATATATAAAATATATGGGGTATAGTTAATTACTAGTAATTAATAATATTAAAGCACCTGTTGCAGCCCAGCAGTGAAGATGCTTTTCAATATCATTCACGTCAGCACCTTGCAAGTAAGCATCTTCACATTCCCAGCAACAAAAAGATATTGGTCAGTGTGTAATCCCCAGATTCAAAAGGTCCAGATGGCTGGAGAATAGGAGGTAATTCTCTAATCTTTGCTACCAATCAAAATGCCAATGAGTTATATTTACTATGCAAGGCCTATAGCAGTTTTGATAATTCCATGTATCACAACAAGCATATACTTACTGAAATACTCTGTCAACTTGACAATTGCAAGTGTGCCAGAGGATTTACACCATGAGAAAACCTTAGCCAAATCCCTCACTACATGGCTGGTATGAAAGCATATGTGTTTAACCAATTCTTATGCACAGAAAAAAAGGATATTGATTTATTGTAACAGACTTGCTTGATAGACTTGATAGGCTTAATTTTATATGCCTCCATGCTGGTTTTGCCTGGGGTAGAGTTAATACAGTGGTTAGTATGGAGCTCTGTTTTGAATTTGTGTTGAGCACAATGATGATATCATAGAGATGCTTTTAGTTTTTTTGTTATCACTGAGCAGGGCTTACACAGAGCCAGGGCCTTTTCTGCTTTTCGTACTGCCAGACTGGTGAGATGGGTAGGGGTGCATGGGAAACTGGGAGAAGACACAGCCGGGACAGCTGCCTCCACCTGACCAAAGGGATATTCCAGACCATATGACATCAAGCTCATTATATAAAGTGGGGGGAGGAAGAGGAAGAGGATATGTTTGGAATGATGGAGTTTGTCTTTCCAAGTAACCGTTACCTGTGATGGGGTCCTGCTCTCCTGGAGATGGCTGAACACCTGCCTGCCCATGGGAAGCAGTGAATTAATTCCTTGTTTTGCTTTGCTTGTGTGCACAGCTTTTGCTTTACCTATTAAACTGTCTTTATCTCAATCCGTGAGTTTTCTAGTTTTTACACTCCCAGTTCTCTCCCTGATGCCACTGGTGGGGGAGTGAGAGGGCGGCTGCATGGGGCTTGGTTGCTGTCTGGGGTTAAACCATGACAGCCTCCTATGACTTCTCCTAAATTCTCATAACATGGAGCATATACAAAATGTTCCATGGTACATAAAGATGCTGGTTTATTGTCATCTTTAGGCATTCTCAGTTGTGTGGTTATTTGTGTTCTTGATCTTGTTAGTGGTGTACCTATAGTTATTTATTTGTGCATTTGCTCTGTGTCATATGTTTAATAGCTTTGTTATGATTAAAACAAATGCCAGACATGAAGGTTTGTTACTGGAAGGTTAATAATAAAAATACCACTCATCAGGCTGTTTTCATGGCTTCTCAGGCTGCAGGTTTGTTTTTTTTTTTTTTTTTCTTTTCCAATGCAGCCAAACATTGTGGAAAATTTCATTCCTGTGCTTTTAATATCATTTGGAAATGGAGCTTCTGGTACAAATTTGAAGTTAATTGGGGAGAAGGATAAGTTTGGGGCTAGAGACAAGTTGTGGTGTGTACATCAGCCACAAAAATAAGTTTCTGTTTGACAAGAAAATTCAGTGTTATGAAACACTGGGACAAAACTAAGACAAAAAGCCACACAGACATTTAATCTCCAAATGCTAAACAAGTCTCCAAAGTAGCCATAAAATCTAGCTATTGGTGAGCAGAATGTAACTTATCCAAAATCACTGTGTGTTCCCCAAGTCCCTTGTCACTTGCCAAATCCACTCCTTACCTAAAGCTAGCAATAAGCTGTAACACTCCACTACCAGACCGAAGCCTCTAATTTAGGTATACAAATAATTAATCATCATTGTCATTTTCACTATGTATAGAATGATAGCTAGCTGCTTCTTAGGTCAGTTCAGAGTAAGAGCAGGGAAGTCATGTGTTTTCATACTTGCATAACCATGGGCTTTGGAAACAGGCTCCTCCTGTTAACTTACAGCTTGCAAAGTTCTGGTTGCAACACTGTTCCTCACCAATGCTATTCACCTTGAAATGTCATCATAATAAACAAGCATCACCTCTGGTTTGTTTCATAACCAGGAATTCATTGCTGAATCACTTCAACTTCCCCTCACCATAGTCTGCTGATTTTGCCATGTAATTACCGATTACAGTGAGACACTTCGAGTTACCTTACCCACCTGTTTTGCATTGCTCGGTGCCTTGTTTGGAACCACAGCTCACTGAGGCTTTTAGATCTGCCTTCAGCCTCAGTGTGTGTATTTCATCTTGCCCTTTTGCTGGCACCTAAATAGAATATTCAGCAGTTAATTGTGTATGAAAGTACATCCCTTCCATACAACTATTCACACTGAGAGCCTAGAATTTTCCACCGTATTTCTTGGTGTAAATTACATCAAATTATGTGAACTATGATTTTATTTCAGCTTAACTGAAAAACACCCTGTGAATCCCCATGAAGTCTAATCTGAATTATATGGATCACAGTACAGTGTGACTTTTTTCAAATTATTTCCCTCTATGACTTGCTGATAAATGAGACTTTATGTATCACTTATTCAAAATGCAAAGTACAGCAAATAAAGTAGTGCTCTCTTCATTCCCTTTTTACGTCAACATGGTGGAAGATGTCAAGGTGATCAAGACAAGCAGATAACACCACAGGAAAAGCATATTCTTAGGAGTGTGGCTTTCTATTCAAACTTGAGGAAAAAACAGCGATACCACAGTGGTGCGGAACTGTGGTTTTAAAGTTGGATAAAGCATTACTGAAAACTGAGGACCCACAAGAAACAATGATAAAGGTGGGGTTTCACTTTTTTTAGGGAGACACGTTTATGATCAGCATCTCCCTTTTTGCTCCCATCCCGGCAAGCTGGTGAACAGTAATTTATGATGTAAAGTAAGAAGTTTTTAACTTTGTAACTGCAACGAAGTAGCAGCAGCAGGGGGAGGAAAGAGCACTTGCTACCCAAGCCCTAGGCTAGGTGGTTCTCCAAGCGGGATGGAGCCTGCAGTGCCTTCCCGATGGCCGGGCCGGCCTGGCGCTGGGGGGGTCGCCGATGTGGCTGCAGCAGCAACAGCGGGATGTGTCGACCCGGTAGCTGAGGCCGCAACCCGACAGGTGCCCTCGGCAAGGTTTGGTACTCTCTGCCGCAGAGCCAGGCAGCCCCACCGGCATCCGGCATCCCGCACCCGCCCAACCGGGAAGCGCCGCCTGTCCCAACCGCGGCTCCGCACCCCGCACCTCCCCGGGCCGCCTCCGCCCCCGCACGGAGCACAACTTTTGGGGCGGGCCGGGCCGGGCAGTGCCATCCCTGTGTCGCTGCGGGCGGGCAGTGCGGGGCAGGTGGGAGCCGGCGGTGAGCGCGGGGGGAGAGCGGGGGCATCGCGGGGGCATCGCGGCCTCGGCCCGGCGGGGGTGTCGGGCGGGCGGAGCGAGGGGCGCTCAGCCCCGCTGGGGCAGGGTCGGGGCAGGTGGGGAGGGAGCGAGGGTGCCACAGCCGCGGGGAGATTGGATTCCCCCCGTGGGACACAGCCCGGCGGCGGGACGGGCCCGGCGGGTCGGTGGCGGGCGCTCCTTCTCCTGAGCCTCGCCCTGCCCGCCCCAAACACCGTAAAGGAAGTGGTACGGTCTAATGCAGGGTGACAATGAAGGCTCCTAACTCCTAGGCTTTTGCCTGTGACTGGCAGTTTGCTCACAGATGGGAATACGTGGTGTGATTTCGGCCGGACGGCCCTGGAAAATACACACAGTGCGGGAACGTTCCCACTGTCTGCCTCCCGAAACAGCAGGTCAGGTTTCCCGCTAAGGAGGACACCTTCCTTCCCCTAAGGTTGATACCACACCAGTGTGTTCGGTACTTTTTTGTTCAGCTAACATCACCTTGCTGAGAAAACAAAGTGCTCTGTAGCTATTGACTCAACATACCTGTATAAAATGTATGTCAGTAAACGTTTTCAAAAAAGGAGACGGAAGCTGAGGACCCCAGGATGAAACAGAACGTCTGTAAGATCTAGCAGAAGATATTTGCTTTAATTCTGCTAGTAAGGAGCCGGTAGATTTCACAAAAAGCAAATCTTTAATAATGTATTTTGTACCTGCACAAAAGAACAATGCAAAAGAAATGGCTGTTTGAAGTTCAAATCTCTTTTTTAAGTCAATATCTAATATCTAATCAAGTCAATATCTAATATCTAATATCTAATAACATAGTGTCCTAATGTATTTTATTTCTGGATTTTAATTACAGAAGAGCGGTGCTTGTACCTGAGAAATCATGTTCAACTTCAGATGCATCAAGAAGTTACTACAGTACCTGAAATTTTTCATTTATTTATTTATTGAGAATCTCTTCTGTATATGTCCTCTACAAAAAAAATATTTTGCTGCTGAAATAGTTCTTATTACTGGTTCTGCAAATGGGATTGGAAGGCAGATTGCCTTAAAATTTGCTCCTTTGGGAGTAACTTTGGTTCTTTGGGACATTGATGACGAAGGCAACAAAGAAACATGCAGATTAGCCCAAGAAAATGGAGCTAACCGGGTGTTTGTCTACCACTGTGACTGCAGCAGTAGGGAGGATGTCTATGAAAAGGCAGACAAGGTAAGATTTGGCTGCTTCTGATTTTTCTTGCTTCTTTTTAATAGTATATGCTATGGATTTTTTGATTTTTTTTTTGATTTTTTTTTTTTTAGAAACTTACTGTTGAGAAACTTACTGTTTAGAAAACTGTCTAGAAAACTTACTGTTTCTAAACTTACTGTTTAGAAACTTACTGTTCATTAAAGATAAGAAATCATGTAGGGCAATGATTTCTCTTTTCAGCAAGTCACTTCTAGATGGAACTTAAACTGTGTTCTCAATAAAGTAACTGGATTTAAGATGTTCTGTTCAGATTTATGTATTTTCAGTCTTCATTGTAAGACGGTAACCTCTTTTAGATTAAGAGTACGGTAAAACATGCAGCAGACATTATCTCCATATATTTGTTAAGGCTTTGAAATTTCTTCAAGACATCAAGACAAAATTTTAAAAATAAGAAAAAATCAGTATATGTTGTAAGGAGGGAGTTTTTTCCTTTGCCCATTTGTTTAGAAAACTAGTTCTGTAAGGGTGACGTGGTGTGTAATGTTTTCAGAAATGTCATCAGGGTCTCCAGTCAAAATGATGATTCAGCTTTGCTTTATTTTTTGGTCAATATAGCTGAGAGGTAAGGTAGAGAAGAACTCCATTTCAAATTAAATCCTTTAGCTGGGCTGACCTACGTTTTTTAACCTTTTTTTTTATTTATTTATTTTTATTATTGTCAGAGTCTAGAAATTGGACATTGACATTATTACTTTTTCCTTGTCTTTAAACTGCCTGAAAATATTTCCCAGTATAGCCTCGCTTATAATACAGTTATCCAGTCTACCACTTTATCCAAGTATATATTCTTCTTCTGGTGAAGAAGAATACACTTGAACAGTGTATGTTCTTGGAAACATGACTCTCAGGTCACATCTTTGACATTCTGTGTCTGAAGGCATACATCAGAGAAATTAGCTAAAATATTTCATGACATGTGAATGTTGATAGATTGTTTCAGAATAACCTTGAAATGTAACATTAATTATCTATGAAAATTGTCAGGGAGGGCTCTTTGTTCTGTGGTTGCTGCTTTTAATTTTAACCAAAACAAATTCATTCCTTCTGAGCTTGGCTATGAAAGTTTGAAACTTTTTTTTTCCCTCAAGAAGTATTCCCGATGAAAAGTGCTTCTAAAAGGTAAGCTGGGTTCAGGATCTGTAAGTACCTGAAACTGTAATTCTTACGTTTGCAGTCAGCAAGGTATTATTTTACTCACCCTTGTTAGCACCATTTGGGACACAGACAGCTGACTGTGCACAGCAAAAAATTCCACTTAGGGCCATTGGTGCTAAATGTTAAGAACCACAGGTGGTACCATAGTATTAGTTGGGCAGTGGTGTATTTATTGTATCATAATGGCATGTAAGCACAGATGAGCAAGTTGTTGACTGCTGACCCTGTGCTGACACAACACGCAGTGTTTGAGGAGGATTATCTTTGCCAATGGCTTTGTCAGTACAGATGATGTGATCCTGACACCTGTGTGAGACATTGATAATGACTGCAACAATTTTGGAGTAGCAATCACAGTAATTTCAGCAATCTTGGTATCTGTTATCACTTCCAAGCAAGATGAAAGCTCTATCTGAGCAACTTGTGGTCAATACTTCATATATGACATTAGATCTTTATTTGAAATTATACTATAAAAAAACAGCAGTTCTTCTCAAATCGTATTTTTTGCAAGTAAAAAAAAAAAAAAAAAAAAAACCAAAAAACTTACCTTAGAATTTACCAGGATCAAATCTCTTTAAAAGATAACATTTTAAATTGGCATTAAGTTAAGCTCTGTTCCCATAAAGGCTATCTGCTTCTTGCAAAGACACCCACCAAAATGTGTAATTTAGGCTTATGTAGATAATTTCTTTGTTGGACTTCATTGTCGATGCTGAACGTTTTTAAATTATTTGTTTGCTCTTAGTTTAACACAGTCTCAAAAGGTTTGTTTTGTGCTCTCCAGTAATTTTTAATCTCCAAACACATTAACTGAATCAGCCTCAGGGCTCCAGCCTGCAGAATTTGCTGTGCCCATATCAGCAAACACTATACTGCAGGGCACAGACTGACCTACCAACAGAAACTTGAAGAGCTGTTTAAAATTCAGAAATTCCTGTTAAGGTATTAAATTATTGTTAACAATATCAACATCTTCATAGATATTTGCATGTACTGAACAGTCATTTCTTTCTGGAGCCAGAAATTTTCTTAGATCAAGAGTTTTTCATCTAGAGGCCTCCTCTACTCTTGGAAATACCTGCAACTTTTTGATTGGTAGTATAAGAAGTCTTGATCTTGGACACAGAAGATAAAGCAATAGCAAAAAAAGTTAAATTAATTGTTTATTTTTGATATACTCACTGCAAAAAAACCTAGGTATTTTCCGATAATGAAAGCTTTCTTTCTAGGAAGCAAATCAGACCACCAAAGTCCCTAAAGAAGAGGTTTTTAAATTAAACTGGTGAAGTGAAGAGCAACTAATTTTCAGGATCAGGCAGTGTCCAGTTTGGAATTTTGAAGGAAATCAGATATGGATCTGATAGGCTGGGAATGTGGGAGGTGTGTTTTGCTATAACAGGTGATCAGGAACAAATAGTAGCAAATATGCCAGTTTTAAAGTGCACTTGAGAGGCCACAAACTGCGATCTTGTCTTAGAGAAAATTGCTGGAAATCAGAAAAAAAGAGAGGAATTAATAGACACCTGACAGAATTCATAATATAGAACAATCAGCTTGACTTTTTGCAAATGGAAGCCAAGCTTCACATGTATTTTGTAGTGGTGAGTAAACAGGTCAAATGAAGCCAGGTTAAATAAAATGCTGCCATTGGTGAAGCTACGTTGCCAAGTGAAGAAAAAGAGAATCATCATATGGACTGACACAGCAGTTAAAAGACATGGCAGGGAGGAAAGCATAGATACATCCCACAAAGGAAGAACTGAATATTCCTGCCATACTCAGTAGTGTATAGATTTGCATTCGTTTGTGCAGGGGGAGTGGTGCTGATATCTGAGCCCTGTTTTTCTACGACAAGGATTAAACCTGGCACAGCTGAAGAAATATGAAGCAAGTCTGCACTGAACGCTAAGGTTCCCTGAGAAAGCCAAAGGAAGGTCAGATGTTGGGATATCAGATTGAAGTACCTGTTCCCAAATTGCCAGACAGCAGCATGGGTGGGATTTTTATGCTTTTGTAGTCATACTATAATTTTTGAGACACCAGATAACCACTCACCTCTAGCACAGGAATCTCTGCAGTGAGACTGATTCTTAACGCTATGAATAAATCTTGGCCATCTGCTTTGATATAAATCTAAATCTTGGGACAAAATCTTGCTATAATAAACTGAAATATTTTTATAATAAATGGAGCTAATGGTGATTTTGGCCTTCTTTCCAAGTGATGTTATCTATCTATTTCATGGTAGGCCCTTTTTTTACTCAGAGGATTTGTATCCCCAGGAACCTGTGCTGAATTCTTTCCAGTTCAGTAGAAATTACATGGAAAAGGGGTTGAACAGGTTCATCTGAGGAATGCAGTTTCTCACAATACCAAAAACAGGGGACCAGAAATGTTCCAATTGCAGTTAAAGCACACTCATGGTGCACACTAAAGCTTTGTAACTTATTACCTTATGTTCCTGTGGAAGCCAAAAGTATTCCAGAGTTCAGGGAGCAATTAGATAAATTCAGGGAGTGAGATGGAGTGGAGAATCACTGGGATACACTAAACACAAAGATATTGATACCTTATGTCTCTCAGGAAACTCCGAAGTTGCAGCATGTGAAAAGTTAGGTGCACTGGAGACCTTAGAGCCCTCATCCTTTTTTTATTGCTTTCCACCATGAGACAAGGGCTAGGAGGCTCAGATGGACCTCTGATCTGAAGCAGTACAACAGTTCTGAAGGACTTACGTTTTCAGAGATATATCGATTACTGCAAATATCATTTTCATAAATGAAACACAAGAGGCAAGGATACCTTCTAAAACTTAATGTTTATATTTTTTTATTTAGGTTAAAAAAGAAGTTGGGGATGTTACTATTCTAATTAATAATGTTGGCAGAGCACTTGGAAAGAAGTTCTGTGACATTTCAGATGCAGATTTTGAAAAGACCTTAAGAATCAACTTCTTCTCTCAAGTCTGGGTAAAGTTTTTTGTTGATTTCTATTTTTTTCTGGGTGATCAAAAGGTAGAGTCAAGTGTTTTCATGTGAAAATCACCATCGTGGTGTCTACCTCAAAACCCCAGTTTGGAATAGGGATGTGAAGGGCCTTGACTGGGGGAGAATATGTTTTCATAATCATCCTTTAATTGGAAACCCGCCAAATTGACAGTCTCCCCATTACGTTTCAGTAATATTAACACAAACCTGCCTGAGCACTTTGGTAAATCAAAAGTTTTTGCAATTGTACTGTGAAACATACCTGTAACAGCTGTGGTGGAAATTAGTGCTGACATGATGGCATGTGACTTCCCTGTTTGCTGACACTGGAAGGCTTTGTCTAAGGGACTTGTAGCATTTAGGGAGACACAACCATGGCTTGGTGGTGGACTCGGTAGTGTTAGATTTACAGTTGGACTCAGTGATCTTAAAGGTCTTTTCCAACCTAAGTCATTCTATTCCAGCCATTTTTTGCTGCACACGTTCGTGTCAGTCTTCAGGCTGCTTTCATTCCTAGTCACCATCTGACTTAAGTACTTAGAAAAGTAATCTGGGTAGTAAGTATTATCTTTATTTTCTTACCTCTGAAGCAATTTGCTGTTATTTGGTCTCTCAGTTGACCTTTAGTAGGTTTTGCTGTGAGGGAGTGCTACTCTTGCCCCCTCTTGCATTTTTTGTTTATATGCTTGAGTCAACAGGTTGCATCAGGGAACAGTATTGCATTGCAACTCCCTTGTTAAAAGGCAGTTCTCAACAGAAGATCCTTGCAAATAAGAGTCCTCTAAACATTCCTCAGCCACACTGCATCATTCTTCCAAATACTTGAGGCAAAGGGACTGAGAGATGTTCTCTCAGCAGGTCTGAAGAAACATTGGGCAGGAGGATAATGTTATACTAGGCACTCACATTTGGAGTCAAATAGGACATCTCAGCTATGGAAACAAGAATTATTATTGCTCATCTCTCTTTTTTTAATCTAACCCTTCACAAAACACTGGCATTCTCCTTAGTTACTGTCACCCACAGTGGTAGTCTGGGGTGCTGCAGTTGTCCGGCAGTTCAGTTTGCAAAAGAAAGGGCCCACAGGCAGCTGAACTTCCCTTGATGTGTTGACTTCTAGCTCCCTCTTGTGTACCAAACCTTTGGCAGATGTCTCAAATAGACTCAAATTGTGAGGAACCAGGAGGCAGAGAAAATAGAAACTTTGCTACTTTTAATAAGACGATTTTAATGCTGTTAGATCACCAGACAGAGGGCAGTCATTCAAGGGAATGCTGTCTATCATTTAAAAATTGTTACAGAGATAAAAGGTCAGTTGGGCTTCTTGTATAATGGAGCCCCAGAAAGCAGATCAGATTGTAAAGCCTAATTTTGAAATGCAACTCTTTTGGCATGTCTATTTACAAAGGGTTTTTTTAATATTCCCTTAGACTTGCAAGGCTTTTCTTCCGGCCATGATGGCCTGTAACCGTGGGCACCTGGTTAGCACCGCCAGTGCAAGCGGATTACTGGGACTCTACAGACTGACAGGTTAGTATTGTCAACTGCCATTACAAATTAGATCTACATACTAATGACTTTTCTCTGAGACCTAATAAATGCTCAGCTTAAGCAGCCTATACTGACAAGAACCTGAGGATGCCAAAGGTGATGGTGTCCCAACAAGTGTGAAGCTGTCACGTTGCCCAAGTGGCACCATGAGCTCACTGCAGATTTTACTGCCTGATTACAGACTGTCTTATCTCCGCAGAAAAAGGACAATACAGCTCGTGTGTGTGCAATGGGAAGAACCTCTGCATACAGGTTGTCTTAACTCTTTCTCACGCCAGGTTTTCTTCAGAGTCCTGAGACATGGGTTATATATGGAACTATATATTTAGCTGGGAAATGATTTTCAGGTCCAGAAGGTGTTTTGGCAGAATTTTCAATAAAATTAATTTGAATAAAGTTTTAAGCTCTTTAAAAGCTCAGCTGTTTCCCTCAGGAGAACAGTCTGCTGTGGTCCTGTCTATTTCATCACTCTGGGTCTGCTGCCCAGTCTTTCCTCAAGCCTGTCTTACATGTTGGTTGCATCTCTGAGGATACCCTGTAAGACTGTGAAATTCAGTGTAATAAGTGTCTCTTGTTTCTTCTGCTGATTGATGATGTTACTGTAGTGTTCATTTGCCTCCTGTTATCATTGCATCATATTTGGTATTGATAATATAGGTTACATTCAGGTTTCATCATATAACTGTAAAAATTATGGGGGTGGATCTGTCTATCCATGTTTTAACCTTTTACACCTTAGCTATTTATTTTTAGGCTGTATGGTTCCATCATTCACTGTGGGTGAACTCCTGAAGAATAGCAAACTATCTCTGATACCAGTTTTTGAATCACTCTTTTAGCAAAATGGGATTTCATTGTATCTAATAACTATTTTCACAAACATTTGAAAAAACTTTAGGAAACCACATGTAAATCACTATATTAAAGCAGTTTCTTCCAGTTGTAAAATTGTGTAATAATTTGGTTGTAGGCAATCTCTGAAGGTCATTTGGTCCACATACCCAAATAAAAGCAGGCCCAACTTAGATCAGATTGCACACAGCTGTGTGAGGGCAAGTTTTGATTATCTCCAAGGATGGAGTTTTGTACATTCATCAAAAATAAAATTCTGATCAGATTCAGTCTTCCTGGGAAAACAAAACAAAAAGTTGCAGGGTAAATCAGAAGAAATAGGCTAAAGCAGCATTTATAAGTAGGGTATTCATATTTTAACACTAGAAAGGGTTCTTTCTGAAATGTAACCTGTGATTTTGAAGGGTGAAGACATTTGAACCGAAAGAACGTTTGTATATGAGTATCTGAAAATGTACCTAAAATATTGAATAAGCTCATCTTCCTATATCACTCTATGGTACACTGAAAAAACTGCTCTGGAAAGGATTAATCTTATCCTTAGACAACTGTGCATCAACCACGGGAAGAGTCATTAACCTTCAGATTTGGCATCACCAATATGCTTAAAACAATAATTACAAGACTGCTAATTATAGAACTAAATAATATAATGCATTAAATATTATTACAAGAAATTGGATTCTCTATATAGCATTTACTGTGGTGCTTTTGAGATTTTGAATATTTCTTCTTTCTTCACTTTCCAGATTATGCTGCAAGCAAGTATGCAGTCGTTGGAATGATGGAAGCCATAAATTCAGAACTTTATCATGCAGGAAAACATGGCATTAAAACCACAATCATTTGTCCTTATTTTGTTAAGACTAAATTAAGTAGAGGTTTCCAAAGCGCGTAAGTAAAACAGATTGTATACTATTTCGTGTGTAAAAAATAATCACTACTCACAAGATATACCATATTCAGTCTCTAGCTGGTTAATTTGATTTTCAATTCAGTATTTTTGCCCTATTGGCACATAAAACTATGTCTTTTGATCTAAAGAAATGCAAGTCTTGCATACAGTTAATAATTAACAGGTACAACAAGGACTGTGTAATAACCTCACAGTCATGGAGAGGTTTGGGATGCACAGCAGTATTTAAGGGTTAAAGGGAGCCTTATTTGTCAGTAGAAGGGACCCTGCTGATGTTCTCTGCCCCAAGTAATTTTGGCAGTGTGATTAGTTATGGCTGCCAGGATACCCATGACCTGTCGTTATTAACTGTGCCCCATGATCTGTATTAGCAGGTACTGTGCTTCTCTGAGAGGGAATACCTGTGGCTGATAGTATCTGGTGGGTGACTATGGGTGCAGTGATTGGAGAGGCTGCAAGCCCTGAATTAGCCACTGTAGTAGCACAGTACCAGTGGCTTTGGTTTTTCAGTGCTCTGCTCCTGCTTCCACCATTGATCATTCTGCAGTGGCATATGTCATGCAGAGCACAGCCTGTCTCCAGGCTGGAGACAGACCTAGTTCTGATCTACTTAGCTGTCACCTCAGCACCTACAGTAGAAAAGGAGGAGGTGTGCAGAAGGCAGAACTTCATGCGTAGAAGAGAATATTGTATGGCTAAGCTTGGAAGTTTTCAAATTCTGCAATCACGGTGGGCATTACCTTCGTTAAGCTCTGCTTACTCTGAAGTCATTAAAGTTCAAAGTGTTTTCAATTTATTCTGATGATAGCAGGAACAAAGAGGTTTGGAGGTTCCTTTTCAAGACTACTTGAGAGGAAGGGGGAAAATTCATAAATTAGCCTATTACGTATGTGCTAGTATCATCTCAAAAGCAAAGTTTTATAATTCCCTAACACTTTTTTCTTGTTTCACAGAAAACCTTTTTTGCTTCCTGTTTATGATGCAGAGTATGTAGCCAACAAGATCTTGAATGCAGTTAAAAAGGAAAAGTTTTATCTAATCATGCCTCCAACTGTACGCTTATTTGGTTTGAAAACGTAAGCATGTGACTTGTCTTCTAGCATTACCTTCTTTCCTCTGCCACATGACTGTAAAATCAGCAGAAATGTTTAGTAAAAGCAGTCCTTTAGTTAATATTCCTGCAGTCAATCCAGTTATAGGTACCCAGCTTTGAAGAAATAGTGGTTTTAATTTTTTAATAGTTTAGGTAAATAGCATTGCTCTGGCCCCTTCTATCTCTTATATATGTCTTAAGTTACAGTTGGGTATAGAAATTTCAAGAATTTTCACGAGATGGTACTCTGAGAGTAATGCCTGGGCTAGAACTGTCTGCTTCCAGCCACTGCCTCCACTGCTGTCTGGGCTTTCACAAAATGGCTTGGTCTGTCATTTGTTTCCCCCACTTATAACATGGGGGAAACACCAAATGAGTTTATTGCCAGACATCAGAATTATTGAGCAAATATAATGGATTTATGATTTCTTCATTTATAGAGTACATTTTTCTAAAAAAAACCCCAACAAACCAAACTCAGTGTTTGTCTCATCAGTTTCATTCCTAGAAAAGTGGTATTATTCTTCGAATCATACGTCAAGTTCGCTGAGAGCATGGATAAAGCCTTCGGTCAGAAGAAAAAGGACTGAAATAAAAATATTCTGAAGACTTCAAGTGCCATCTAATTGAATGTTCTCAGTAAAAAAATAATTTTAAATCATGTTTATTCTCTGACAGAAAACTTACTTCTTGTGTGATATTTGACATTGGTCAACATGCAGTTTAATTCTCCTTAACAGTCTTTTATGTCTTTACGTCTTTATGTTTGACAATTTTCCAAGTAACCTTTGAAAAATCATTGAAATTTAAAATTATATAGGTATTATGTTAAGTGACCAAGCAATAACTTGGCACAGATTGTATTGTCTTCAGACTGAAATTTCAATGATGTAGCCTGAAAACACTGATTTTTAGTCACAACTCAATCTCTCATTTCTTGATGGCATGCTGCTTTTATCTGCAGTCTCAGTAAAAGTCAGTAAGACCAGGCAGGGATGTTTGACTTCATTTTGTATTCTGAATTCTCAATTTCTGAGCAAAATCTTAAAGCACAGGAAAAACACACTCCTGTTGAAGCAGAAATCAAAACAAACAAACAAACAAACAAACCAAACCACAACCAAAAAAACCTAAACCACAAAACATTTAATGCTTTTCCCTTTTAGGGTCAAAACAGCACTGCAGTTCACACAAAGCCAACATGAAGAAGGGTTGCTGTGGGATGATGGGCTCTGCCTGGTTAGCTGTGCAGGGAGCCTGTGTTTTGAAGAGGAGTGAACTGCGAGGCGAGCTGATAAAGTGTGTGCGGTGCTGTGGCACTTACCACGCTCCTCCTCATTAGTCAGTACACTTTGCTAAGCACTGTTCTGTGGGATACATGTGCCTGGGTCTTGACTCATGGCTAGAGGCTGATACTGGATCATTTATCAAAGGCTGTAGCTTGGAAAGAGCGTATGTAAACCTGTAACAGCAGCAAAGCATCGTGTGCCTGCTCAGAGAGGAAAGATGATGAAGTCCCACAATCAGAGGAAGTAGACAGGAAAGAATTCCGTCCTAGAAATCACTTATGTGGTAATTAGTTGTCTCTATAAATTTTGTCAAAGGTTCCAACAACAGAATAGTTAGAGTTTACAAATGTAGGCTCTGTGGTGAGCACCTGCTGTAGGCAGCTGTGTGTTGAGCACCAATGAAGCCCACAGGCATCTGGCTCCCTTCTCTGGCCCTAGAGGCTGCAATGCAGCTTTGAAGCACCCTGCTGAGGCCAGAAAGTTCAAGGTGCTGTGTCCCAGGTTAGATCCCTGAAGTCAGCAGCTGAATCTGGACCTGTAAACTGGTCCACACAGTTCTTTTTAATTCCGGTGACCTTACTTAAATTACTTAGAAAATAATTGATTCGAGAGTATTGTGAGAATCTGTGCAAGAAATCTTTGTTTGGCAATTTTCTGAGTAACTTTTGAAAAATCATTAAAATACAAAATTACATAGGCATTATGTTAAGTGACCAAGCAACAGCTTTGCATGGACTATATTGCGTTCAGTCTGAAACTTCAATGAGGTAGCCTGATTGTTAGCGTGGAACATTATTCTGTTGTAAATCATGGAAAAAAGAATACAGACAAGAGGAATACCTCGTGTATTCTTGTATAATTCTGGGCTGGCTCTTCAGCAAAATTTCTTCTTATGTTTGGAGAGAAGTCACAGCCATGTCCCTCAGCTGCCTTCAAGTGAAACTACAACCTAGAGATAATAAAGAACAAAAAACCCCCTCAAGAGCAGAAATTCAGGGATTAGTTGCACAAAAGCATGTGCCGGTACTTAATTGATAGAAATCAATCCTCGTGTAAATTTTCAGAAAATGCTAGCATAAAATGTTCATAATTAAACTTAACTTAAAAAATGAACAAATAAACTGCAGATAAGAATAGTGAATCTACAAAGCCTACTTTCTAAAAATAAACTGTAAGGAATTAGAGTAGATTTTTAGAGACTAGGCTCTGTAGTCATCTATTGCCCACATTTGCCACCATATTTCAATTGTACTTAAGTAAGCCCATACTTACAAGCTCCCTTCCAGCTATAAATGCTTATAAGAATGCACACTCCAATGAAAAACCTATTTTTTTAACACCAAAGTATGCATGCATTCAGTAAATTCGTTCACGTACCTGTAAATATTACAGGGGAAATTTTAGCTGAGAGAATGAGAAAGCTATCTCGAGTTTGCCTCTTTGGAAAGCAAGGTTTATTGACTTATATTTTTGAAAACTCTCTAGGTGATGAGTAATTGAAAAATTATTTTCTTCCAAACTAATGAGACGAGAACAAAGTCTAAATTGCACCCTGCGAATAATGATCTTTTTCTAAATTGCAAGCAGATATGTTGAGTATTGGGATTCCCTTATTCCACATGAATGTTGCAATTTGGCTCTAGATCTATGGTCATTTTTAAGTATGATTACAGCAGACAATGCAAACTGATGTGACATTATATTTGTGAATGTATTGTGGGCCTGAATATCTTCATACGTAAGGCCATTGCTGGTGTTGCAGAGCTTCAGAACAGGGCTCATGAGGTGAAAAAAATATATTTTTTAATTATTTGTAAAATGAAACACACCTGTTAGTGACATTAATATTTGGTGGACTATCCATCATTTAAAATCTGATGGTTGAGGATGAAATATCTGCAGTCAAAGAGCACATTGTAAGGGCTCTCTTTTCAGGACTCTTTTGTTATTTTCAGTTTCTTTAACTAAAGTATATGAACCTGAACCTTACCACCTACATCTTCAGTAGTATGTTTACCAACTATATAGACAGGACATGAGTAGATTAGGAATAATGTAAAGGAAATAATGTTCTATTTTGTAAGCTATATTTCACCTATTCTTTATAGCTACACTGCAAAAACTTACTTTGTATTGCTGCAACCTCAGCCAAGGGCACTCTTTGGCTCCACTTTTTTCAGGCTAATCTGCTTTTCTCAAGAAGGAATTTGTAAAGCTTATACTTTCTAAGTCTCACAGTGATCTGGTAGATCTTCTTATGAGCCCCAGAAATCAGTAACTCATTCATTTCTATGAAAACACAAGGAAAATAATTTTGAGTTTTGGGGTTGGTTGTGGGGTTTTTGTTGTTATTGTTTTGGGGTTTTTTGTTTCTCTTTTTTGTACAGAGCAGAAGTGTGATAGATCCTGTAATACAGCTCTAAAACTCTAAGCCAAGACCTTCCTATTAAAGTTCGGGAGATGCAATCAGATGCTGTTCCTGTTTTTCTAATATAAAATTACCTTTCATCTTTTGAAAGAAGCATCTCAGAGTTATCAACAACTCCTGCAAAACATACCCTCTACTTCTTTGAAGCTTTCATTTTATTTGTAATTCCTCTAAGCAAAAACATTTTAACAAGAGAAATTCTGTTACTAATGAAGCTGCAAATGAGACTGGAAGGCAGTTTATCTTAATTTTTTTCTCCTTTGGGAATACTCTTCATTCTCTGTGAAACTGATGAAGAGACCTGTGTTGCTGTATGAACAGTTAGTTAATCTGTGATGTCAGATAAAATACAGTTATTTGCTCTTGTTTTATGACCATCGGTACAGCACACCTCTTCAGAGAATTTTTTTCTTATAGAGGAACTTGTAGTTCTGGGTGTCTTATGATGAACATTAATCATAATCAAGTTACAAGTATTTTGAGAAAGAAACATTTGAATTATGCTGGATCACCTTGTAACCTAACAAAAATCTTAGATAAACCTTAGAGCAACTATATGCAACTTTGATTTGGCATCAATTTCTGTAATCACTTGGATATTTCAGTGTCACTCTGGGATTGTCCCTGAGCAACTAAGTGAGTACTCAGGTGGTTTTGTTGTGACTCCGAATGCCCAGAGCATGAAAAAGAGAGAGAGGTGCTCACAATAGCATCTTGTCCCATTAAGCCCACTGGGTGGATGGCTCAGTGCAACTTAGTTCCTGTCCTGCATCAAAGGTCCTTCTGGAGGAAGAGCATTTTTAAATTATCTGCAAAAAGCAGAGAATGTCATATATATGACACAAATTTACAATACACTACACCATCAGCATAATGGTATGATTCTTGGGGCTGTCCTGTGCCAGGCCAGGAGCTGGACTTTGATGATTCTTGTGGGTCTCTTCCAACTCTGTGATTCTGTGATCATTATGCAGCAGCCTTCCAGGATCAGATCCAAAATATCGGCATTTCCTCCTGGGTGTATGTGCTATCGCAACCAAATTGGGATAACCATCTGAAATATATGGCTCTGTGGAAAATAGCCATTGTATGGAGATGGAAACATATTATATATGTTCTCCTACATTTTGTAGCTCCTCTTTTACCTGAGAGATAAATGTTTCCACCCAATCAAATTTGTTATATGTTATTGTAGTCATCACTGCAGTTTCTCATATATGCTCAAATTCTTCATTAATAGATTTAAGCATGTAACAACACCTTAGTGAGACTGAGATACAACTTGCAGCATATCACAGAAACAACTGGACTTTCCCAGAAATTCTGATAGCTTTTTCTGTTTAATCACTTGAACTGGCAATATCTCATTAAATTTTAAAACATTCCCAGAATAACCTCAGTCTTTCTGAAGGACTGATGACCCTCTGTAAATGTCAGCCTACAAAACTCATTATTTTAAGTTATCTAATGAGTTCCTTTGTATCCCAGTTTTTAAGAGTGAAATGAACTTGAGAAAGTAAATGACTAGCACAGCTGAAGAGAAGACCAAAGTAAAGACAGCATAACACAGGGGTCAGTCCAAAGACCTTTGTGTGCAACGTTTCCTTTCCATGCCATCAAGGCACTGGTTGCTTGCAGGAAATCCAGTCAAAGGTCTTGGAATACCAGATAAGGACAATTCATTGCCATCAGCTGCTTCCAGCCTGCACAAAGGCTACAGAAGCATTTGCACAACAACCACAGAGCAGCACACGTAAGTGTATGAACATGCTATTAGCTGTGGGGAAGATTTCTATTAATTTTACCTAGTGTTGAAACACAGCTACAGGCACTTTGCTTACTAGATCTTAGGAGTTCCCAGTGTCACCTTATTCTCCCATTTTATCCAGTAGTAATTCTGAAATTAGATAATCTACTGCAAAATTGCCTAGAGCAGGAGAGATAAAGGAAACTGTTTTAGAAGGATGGCTTTCGTAAACAGGCACTCTAATAATACTCAAAGCTAATTTGAGACTAGTTTTATATACTAACAGTAAAAAAACCATTTCCAAATCCTGCAATATTTGAAGTCTTTTTCATTAGTAACCTCTTTCTTCTTCTTAGCCTCTGTCTGGAAAGACGTTTAGTCCACAGTTCCCACAAGTAATGGGAAAACTGTGGAGGGATAGACTTGGTGCTGGAAGTCAGGAAATTCCCTGTTCCTCTGTCACTACCTTTGTCTTTCACCCTGTTCATACCCTGGAAAACACAAAAAATAGTGAAAGTTGCATAAAGTGTGTATAAATGTACTGTCCCTGTTTTTCATTATTACAGGTCCTGAGAAAAGCAGGCCTCACACTTTTTCGTGGTA
Organism: Empidonax traillii; assembly: GCF_003031625.1. NCBI lineage: Eukaryota > Metazoa > Chordata > Aves > Passeriformes > Tyrannidae > Empidonax > Empidonax traillii. The sequence goes on along the minus strand of NW_020955457.1, from coordinate 865,036 downwards.
ACTAGGAATAGATTTTCGTCTCTTTACTTTTACGCCTAGAGAAATGTTATTACTTTCTATATTGTTTGATGATTTTCAATACTTCATATAATTTCATGAGGAAGAAAGGCCTGAATCAATCCAAAGATCCAAGTTATTAACAGATCAAAATTCTACACTGATTACTATGGATTTTTCTAGTTTCTTTCTTCAGTCAATACAATTCCTCTGTTCAATACAGATTCTTCATGATGCCACAAACTGCTAATAAAGAATGACTGCTTAATTTAAAAAACAATTAATACAGATCTAATTGCCTTTTACCATTGCACAGAACTGTTGCTGAAGCCAAATAAATGATCATTACCTAATCTCAGATGGCAGCACTGCCCGAGGTAGCCATGATTTAAAGAGTCACAAGGCATTGCTCAACATTTTAATAAACTCCATGCTTTCCAGGTGTTCATTGATCAAATGCATTGTGTTGGTGGAAGTGGCATTTTAACAGTTGCTCTATGGCTTTCTCCATCGCTTCTTTCTCCGAAATGTGGTTAACAAATGAAACACTAATATTTCCAATGTGCATTTTTGGTGCCATTTAAGTCACCATTCACCTGATTTCTTACTGTTGTCTGTTTAGATGAATCATACCTAGGAATGCTTTCTCTGTTCCATTGTCGCTAAAGGGAATCTCGGTAGCTTGCATCTACAGGTTTGTATGATGTAGACGTCTACTTTGGGTCAACTGAATTCCCCAGGTATCAGGGCAGACCTCCTATCCAATGAAGGGAAAACTCAGAAATCTCAGATGGTATTTTTTACACTGCACCACTGCAGCAGTTCTTCACTTGAAGCATTGTTTGCCATCCCACCAAGCCATGGGCTATGATTAATGGGACTTCATAAAATCTTCCTACACAACACATTTGCAGTTTCAATATCTGCGTTTGTCATCTAGGAAGCACAGAAAGAGTGTAAGTGGTGTAAGACACATGTACATGTATTGTCTCTATTTTTCACTTATGAGAGACAAAAAGATGAAGTAAGGACAGAAATTGTTGTTTTATTCCTCCATTTCTCAGTTGTTTAGTCAAAAGACCCACAAATCTTAAAAGTTCTTTACTGAAGGTTAACCTTTTCACTGTTACTGTTTTTTAATTATAAGCATTTTTAATTATGTATTTATGGTCCTACAAATAATTTTTTTGAAGTACAGGTAAATCATCTGCTCCATATAAAGAAATTACTCAACAATTATCTTGCACTTCAGTTATTTACTCTTTACCCAAGAAAAAGTATGTGCAAACTAGTAGCAATGATGAGACCAGTACGAACAGCAGATATGTTGACACGCAGACAAAACATCCAGAAATAAAATTCCAATGTTTTTCATTATCTAATCCCTTTTGACTGGTAATTAAGAACTATGCAGGTCTTGTGAAACACTTCCATGTTCTAAGGCAATAAAGGGATCTGTAGTTCTTCAGATGCTGTCAGTGTTACCTATGGGTTAGTTCCAGGCATCTCCCTATATTAGTTTGGGTTCTTTTTATATTTTACTCTTCCTTTTGACTATATATTCAGCCAAGTTAGATGTGCCTTGCTAAGGCTCAGCTTTCAGGACATTTTATCACCAGATAAGTATATCTAAAATTGCTGTTCTGAATTTGGTTCTAAACAAAAAAACTCTGGTTTTCACTTTGGCAGAAAAGACCAAGTATCATTTTCAGCTCAATTATAATACTTTAATGTGTCTCCTGAGTTTTTAAACAAGAATCAAGTGTCCTATAAAGAATGATACAATGGATTTTAGTTTAAGGGTGAAGAAGAAAATGCATATATATATACATACACATATATGTATAAAGCAATGTACATATCTATGAAAGAGGGGATAAATATGAATTATATAGTTGCAGCTGCTAGTTTACGTGTATCCAAAAATAGTTTACACAAAAGAAAGTTCCTTGAACTTCTCTAGCTGAGTCACACAATTTCTCTAGCATAGTCATACTAACCTTTAAGAACTATACAAAAATCATCTTTTTAAAAACATTGGTAATGTTTCTTTTCTTCCCTTTTTTTCCTGTCTCTTATTGTTAAACGAAATACAAATTTCACACATATATTCTTCTCTTGCATTTACACACATAAAGACACTTTTTTTTCTGCAATGCAATGGGCTGAGTAGAGCTGATTCAAGAGTCCATCGTGTTGCCTGTCTGTCAGGGATGATATACTAGGAAGTAACAGGAAACAAGGAATTAGATATTTCTACAGAGCAGGAAAAGAAGCCAGAGTGTGATAGTTCTGAAAAGGTCTTTGAAAGATACTTAGAGTCTGACAGCAAATAAATTAAAAGTAGGAAGTCAGGCTAGACCTGACGTCTACTTTGCTATCTAAAGCTCTTCGTTATCTACAGCTTATATTTCCCTGGAATCTGAAGGCACAGCAATGCCTTGACTGCTAAACTGGCAAATCTGAGAGTCCCTACATAAGTTAAGAGAAGACCCATGATTACAACCATGCCCTCAAAAACAGGAGATGAGAATGCACGCTGTGGGTTCATGTGGGAATGGAAATTAGAAGAAAACTGTTTCCCTTCAATATTTAAGCCATGTTACATAGGATTGTACTTGCCTTATACTGATGTGTTTACCACCTAGTAAACCAGTGGGTTTTATTAAATGTACATAATTCTTTAATATATATAATTTCAGGGTAGCTGATTTCATGTTTTGTAAAGATTTTACAGTGACTTTCTAGTTAAATGAAATACAAATTTCATGCACATGCAAGCATATATATTCTTCTCTTTCCTTCCATTTGCATTTTTACAATTTTCTTTCCAAAGAAAGCACATACTTTTACACAAAAATCAGAAGCCACTGCAATAACTAAAGTAAGATTCAGAAAAATAAATACCACTTCTTTTATACAAGAAACAAGTTTGTTATTTATCAGCAGAAGCAACGGTCAGAATTCCTACATAAGGAACAACTTCCACAATTTGGGCATCATTGTACACTTCTCACAGTAGAAAACTTAAATTGCTTCAACCACACATAATGGCAACTGATGCATTGTTGGAATAAATTCTCATCACCTGCACTTTGTAAATCAAGGGTGTGATTCCATCTTGGAGATGGCATCATGTCTAGTGATGTTAATGACAATGATTAGTTTTAGTGGTTTGTATTCCACAAAATGCAAAATACCTCTAAATTAGCTCCTTTAGTACTATTGCAACATAGGTGCATTCAGATACTTATCAACATAACCTGATAAAATATCTAAAAGGAAAGTGCAGAAGGCTGCTAATAAACAAATTTGATAATACTATGCTTGCAGCATTATGTTTCTCTTGCACTATTAATAGGAAATGTCCTCTTTCTGAGGAAATACAAGAAAGAAGAATTTAGTATTATCTAGCATTGCATGCAAGCGAGAGGTTGTACATATTTAACTCTTAAGTGTGCAAGCCTTCTTTTTGTCCTAGTGTTTTTATGTTTCCAGCTTTTTGCTTCTGGTTTGTTTGCTTTCTTATTAGAGAATAACCCTTACTGTTTTTCATATGCAACTTTAAAATTATCTCAGAGACAGTTCATTGGCTGGGAATCTTCTTTGAAGCTCTTGTATCATCCTTATTTCCCCTAGAAAGAAAAATCAGAGCTTCAAAAGGGATTGAAAAGCAGTTTGATTTAAACTGCAACACAGTTGAAATTATCCTACTGCTCTAGGTCACTGACAGAGAAAGTAAAAAGAGGAACTTAGGTTACCCAGAGAAAATTAGGTGTAAGGAATGGTTGGCTACTGACATGGCAGAAGGAGCAAGGAGGAAGGCCACAGAGGAAGGACAGGATTTCCTGCTTACATGTTGTTGTTATTCCTTAGACAAGTAAATCTTCCAAAATCATATTTTATTAAATTTTTACATTTGGTAAAGGAGATTAAACAAACATGTCTATGACCTTTTTCTAATTCAACATGGAAGTTGTTGACAAAACTTAAAATATGTCTGCAATAAATAGCCTGATGTGCCTTGGAACCTGCTTTACCTTAAGCTTTCTCATGAAACATATTACCTGTTTTGGCCAAAGATCAGAATTAGCTGTAAAAATTGAAGGTTTTTCCTTTGTCTGGCTGAGACTCAGAGTTTCCAAATGTACCAAAAAAGAATAAAAGAACAGGAAACTTCTGGTTTTCTCCTTTATGTTTAGTCAAAAGTGTATCAGCAGCAGTGCCTGTTAATACTGTGGTTTCAGGTGTGAAACCTTGTTCAGGTGACTAGGAACAAGGACAATGTTAGGTTCTCACGGATTCTCAGCCTTGCTGCTGCCTTCTGCAAGGCACTACAAGGGTAAAGCTCTGCTTGTGGTATTCACCACAGCTACAGCACAAAGATCCAGCACACTCTGCC